>NC_142379.1:10998750-11304375 GCF_059441005.1 Hippichthys cyanospilos | reverse complement strand
ATGCATTTCATGAAAATTAAATTCGGGTGTGTATACTGTGTATAAGAGATATTGTTACTATACAGTATTTTAAGGAGCAGGTACTAGCATCCAATTCTGCGACCTGCAAACACATGCCACTCCCCCAAAGACGTTCAAAAGCATTTATAGCCTCCCCAATAATTCTCCCAAGTATTGATGAGGTGTACAACCGTGGCCATGGGGGCCTGATGTGGATTTGTTAAAATGATATTGACATGAATTATAGATGAGAGTTTGGATGTATGGCGTTGTAAAGCACATTGAATTCTGGGATTGATCTATAATTCATAAGGAGCATTTCCTCTTCTCTGGCTCCATCCCATCAGAGGTCCCCAATGATTTGGAAATGTGGGTTTTGAACTTTTCTCACACTTAAAAAACAACAAAAAAGACTAACTAGCATTTCCCTTATTGTGCAAGTGTGTGCTTATGCATATTGCTGTATAGTGCTTTTTCAGAAAAGGGATCTTTGTGACCGTGAAATTATCAACCTGATCACCATGTTGATCCATTTTTTTGATTGACCATCATAAAAAACGATGACTTTTTTTTTTTTTTTTTATAAATTCCAATCTCACTCATTGATATTAGAATCAGCAGCATAAAACCCTAATTGGACCACCCGTATACTGTGGTGTTGTTTTATTTTAACTTTAAAAAAAAAAAAAAGCATGGATTTTTTTTTGATATTCCCAATGATTTATAAAATAAATAGTATATGCGTGTATTTGAAACGACAAAACTCCAATTATTAAATCTGGGTTGTTTTTAATATTTACATGACATTGTTTTCAAATAATGCTATCTAGATATAATGTAAATCTCTTAGCTGGATTTCTTTTATAATAAAATGTTATTTCAAGTGTAAACTCTCCACTGTTGTCATGTTTGATCACATACAGATTTGACTTTAATTCAACATCTGGGCCGCTGCTAATATAGAAAATAAAGGAAATTTGTTATCAATGGAAATGAAGCTGAAGGTACAGTATTGTACAATTATTCAGATGTACATTTGTCGGTATCTTTGTAGCGTTTTATTTTTGAACATAGTAAGATTTTCAAAGGTTTTCAGTTTGTTTTCATGAATATATCCGTATATGGTTGTTCATCCCTGTGTGTCCTGCAATTGCCTTGCAACCAGTCCAGATTGTCCTCTGTCTACTCTCCCAAAGTCAGCTGGGATAGGTACCTGCAAGCCTGCGCCCCTTGTGAGGGTAAGTGGCTCTAGATAATGGTTGGATGGATAAAGATTACTGTATATGGCTATTGGCTATTTTTGATATTTATAGCCAGCCTTTGGAAGTTTTTGTTTTTCTTGATAAAACTAGTATCCAGCCACTGTGCTGTTCCAGCAGATCACTTTTTTTTTTTTGGTAAGTTATTTCTGGTTAGTTCTAGCGTTCCATTTCTGATGTTGAGAAGTCCGATGTGCTGCTGTTGCCAAGTGACATTCCACCTTCTCCCAAGTGTATTGACAATGACAGAAATAATCCCGCTTTGTGTTTATTCTCATCTGGGACGTTTGTGTCCATATTTGGATGCAGCAGGAAGTGGACACTGACATGTTTGCCAGGGACACAGAACAGAACCTCCACTGTCTCATTCCTATTTGACCGCGGAACCTCTTTGGTGTTTGTTGGCCTTCTTTGCATCTTTTTCTGAAAGGGTTTCCAAGTTGCAATAAAATCTGTCCTTTCACGTTTTGGCCTTTGACCTTTTCCTTCACCGTGTGCCTTTCATTGCTTGCTTCCGTTCCTTGTTTCCTATTCTCTTTACTTTTCATGTCACATTCATTTTCTTGTTTTCTTTAGTTTCCCTTCTGTCTATCCTTTTGGTCACCTTGTCTCCATCTTTTCCTTCTTCCATTTTTGGTTTCTTTTAGTTCCTTATCACATAACTTACCATTTCCATATCCCTCTTTTCTTTTGTTTTTTTTTTCTTATTCCTTGTGCATTTCATGTCCTTGACACATTAATATGAGTTAGTGTGGCGTAAACATTTTGTAGGGCAAGCTTACTTGAATGTATTTAAGTATAGAGTGCTTTCAAACATTTTTGCATGAAGTATGTGGCCTTAATACTAAAAACTCTAAAATGCCAAGCAGACATAATACCATAATATGTATATGTACGTGCCAAATACTAAAATAAAAATAGCTTCTTTTTTTTTAACTTGTGCATGCATACTTTAGTGCCCTGTGACATATCTTAAACTTGATTTTAAACCATATGTATTGGTATGGGCCAAATGCTTAAAAAAAAAGTTTTAAAGCTTGCGCATGAACATGTAGGTAACTCATGGCATTATCAGGGTACGTGAGGGAGGTTTGTGCCGTTGTGGGAGTAATCACAGTCAACTTCATCATTGTCTATAAAAGTGATTCCTTGTCTCCTTGTTTCTTTCCTTTGCTAACCTTGTCTCCTTCATTTATTTGTTTACTTTATTTCTATATGAATTTATACCACCTTAATATGTGTTTATTTCTACATTGATTATTTCAATTCATTCCAACTGTCTGCTATGGAGGATTCAAAGAATACTGAATGTAATGTAAAAATGGCGAAAATGATCAGATATCAAAACTTTTCCTTAGGTGTGGCCAGAGAGTGCGGCCATGGCCACCTGTGGCCCCAGCTTTTACATCACCACCCTGCTGTTTGGTTCCTCACTCCTCGCACACTGTTACACTTCTCTTTCTTTCCTTTCCTTGTCTTCCACTCCATTTCATTCCTCTCATCTGACCTTATATCCTTCTTTGTCTTTGCCTCCTTTCCTATCTCCTTTAATGTCATCACACTCCTCCTTTTCTCTCATCTTTGTCTTCCGCCTCTCATTTCCTTTTTCTTAACTTCATCCTGCCTTCCTCGTTTCCGCTCTCCTATTCTTCCAGCGCTTGCTGTCTTCGCCTCCTTATTGGTCGCTCTTGCTTGTAAACAGAGCTCCCTTTAACTTCATCCTATTCCTCCATCCAGCCTCATGAGAATAGCGCACGTAGCCTGTGCGTGTGCGTGAAAAGGGAGAGAGAGGAAAAGAAAGAGAGGGGCGGGGAGTGCCGCTCGGTCGGCCCGAGGCGGGACGTGCTGCTGATGCTGCTGTTGCCCTTCCTCAGTGGTGGTGCACATGCCGTCAGGTGCACGTTCTTCTGCGCCTCTTTCATCATCACCAACAACATCACCTTCAATCCGTGAAAAGGTAAGAAGAACACGTTGGATTTTACACTTTGGTTGCTCGTCTCTGTCGCTCATGTGTGTGTGTGCGTGCGCGCATCCCTCCGCGCGCGCGTGTTTGTAGTCCTTGCGGTTTTTTTTTTTTTTTGCACTCGAGAGCAGTAGAATGAAAGGCGTCAGCAAAACGAAGCTTCCAGAAGCCACGCTTCCGTCCATCGCTCCAGGCGTGACGACGCGCACGCGTCCCCAAAGTTATCCCCGGGAGCGGCGTCACGCACACACTTTCCACAGCAGCGGGAGCGCGCGCACGCCTTTTTATTCATCAGGAAGCCGTAAAAGTTGATGGAAACGCTTGACGGTTTGCGTATTGGCCACGGGAGCAGTGTCATGAATCAAATGCAGCATTAAGTCATTTTTTTTCAGATGGAAAAAATCATTCATCCGCTGCACTGACAAACTATAAATCTTTGGACAACCGGACAGCTGTGCGCATGCGCGTCCCGGACGTGCATGAGCCTGCAATTTGCTCTTTAGTTGATGTGGACCATCACATTGAAACATAACACAATACAATTCACTCATAATAGTACAATAAAATAATAATACATTCGACAAAAGACACAGGGATGGCCTATTTATTGACTCAGCTGCAGAATGTTAGCGATGCAAACAAAAAGAGAAAGTTGACTCAGCTCGCTAAGTGCTGCTGGTTTGATTAGCAACAGCATTGGCAAATAGTTCACTGACTTTCTCTTAATCTTAATCAATCACAAAAGGTATTCGAGAGGCACTTATTTTCGATCAAGTGTGTAAGTCTCTTCCCGTCATGACCTGCTTGCTCCTGATATAGAGAGCAATTTATGACTTTACGGCTGTATGTAAATGATGGTTTGAATGAATTATCTGGTTTTTTTTTCCCTGAAATTGAGATCTTTATTTAAGGTGATAATCGCTCTGTCAACGAATCTGTGGCATATTTCAGGAACTGCTATTATTTGAAATAATGTTTCAGCTTTATTGAAACATTCTTTGTTTTTTTAGGGAGGCCTTTGAGGCCTGTGTGATGTTTGAGAAGTTATTTATTGTCAGAAAAAAAGGGATCATTTTCATGCTCATCATTCGGGGGAGGGAGTTGGGGAGGTGTTAATTCTTCTCAAGTGTATCCCACACCTCTCAACATATCAGGAGCTAGGGATGGCAGTCATTAAAAAAATATGTCAGCGCAGCAGTAAATTTTAATATAAAATTATGATTCGATGGTGTTTTTCAGCTCATGAAAATTTGGTTAAAAAGATCACTATTTGAGATGTATCAGTGTAGCAGAAAATCTTAATTTAAAATGCTTATTTGAGGCAGGTGTTTATTTTTCTCAAGTGAGAGCTGAGGCACATAATTAGATTTTTGAGGAGAGGTTAATCTCGCCTTTGTTGTCGTTTTCATCGTCATCATTTAGGGGCCGGCGTGGGAGGCATTCATTTTTCTCAAGTGGATGTCACACCTCCAAACAAATCCTGGGTCATATCCCTGGAATGGCCATCATTTAAAAAAAACAAAAAACAAAACATAAAAACAATGCAGTGATGGATCTTGATTTAAAGAGGTTATTTGAGGGAGGGATTTTTTTTATTTCTATCAAGTGGCCCGGCCTATTTGGAACATTTCATCTGGATATTTGATTTTTGAGGAAACATTTTCAAGGTGATTATCATTTTCCATTTTCATGGTCTTCATTTTTTTAAGCCTTTTGAGGGAGCCTTTTATTTTTTCTCAAGTGTATGATACGCCAAATGAATAGTAGGGTCAGGCTACTCTATCAGAGAGAAGGCCATTATTTGAGTAAAATGTGGTCGTATTTCACAATTTAAAGAAACTGTTTGACTCAGCAGTCGGAGAGGGGGGCATTTATTACACGGACGGCCACTGTTTGAAGAAACGTGAGAGAATACCTTTAGGAGTAGTTGTGGCCATAATTGAATGGAAGTGTTTATGTACACGCCTTGCTTGCGGATGCAGTTTTGGTTAGCAACAGCGTTCAGAACTAGCCGTGGTCAGATTTTAAGATGCTGCTGCTGCTGCCGCTTAGATTAGTGGCAGCGATGTGTTGGAGAGGCGCGAGGTGTTTATTCCAGAGTGGCCAGTGTACTATTTGAGGAAATGTTATCGCAAAGCAATAGAATTCTGGATGGCTTGACTGAGCGGTGCCACAGTAAATTTGCTGAGAGTGGGCTGGAACTACGGTGGCTGTAATGGGCCGCAATGTAAAGGAGCTTCTAGCGCACAAATATGTTTTTTAAAAATAGTGTTTCTGATCAAAAACATGTTTTTTGTGCGAAAATACATAATTTAGTGGCTCTGCTGGCGGGTTTGAGCGTTAATGGGTCACCGCTGTGCAACTCCAGCATGAGAAAGGACGCAGAAGAGGAGATCCTTGCAGCAGGGCTTCCCTGCACAGTTTTTCCCTCCCCCTTCTGTTCTCTCTGCAGCTTTCGGGGCTTCCCTTGTTTTCTCCTTGAGATGTTTCATCCACGATGTCGCTCACCTCCTTTCCTTCCGTCGTTCCTTGACGGTCCTTTGTGAAGCAGAGAGCGGCATATTAATGAAGTGCGCTGCTCCTTTGCTGTAGTGACTGATGACTTGTCAAACGTGCTTATGCGGCCTTTTGTGCCTCTCATTCATTTCTCCCTCCCTCCCTCCCTCCTTCACCCGCCTCTGCTTGAAACGCTCGCCCCCTCCCCTCATCTTTGCCACTTTCTCGTCTCATCCACCTTCAATCCTTCCCTCCTCCCGCCCTCCTTCCTGCATCCTGCTTCATTTCCCCTCATGGCTGACACATTTTGCGCCGTCAAAGCACGGCTGCTGTGTTCATGCTTCCTTTTTGCACCTTCTCCCCCTCTCTTAACACTTCTTTACATCATTGTCTTCATCCCTTTCCCTCTCGTCCTAACATCACCTCATTTTCTCCACATCAGGTCACGTTGTGCTTTTTGCAATACTGCCTTGTTCTCCTCATCCCATCTAAAGACAAACCACACCTTCCTAATTCTCCATACTTCTTCCCCTCTTTTCTATCTGTCCTCCCTCCCTTCCTCCCTCCCTCCCTTCCTTCCTTCCTTGCTTCCTTACCCCTCCCTCCCTCCCTACCTTCCTTCCTTTCTTCCTCTCTTCCTTCCTTCCTTCCTGCCTTCCTTTTCCTACGTCTCCTATCCCTCCTAACTTCAAGTCCCAACCACCCAATTGCTACTGCACCTCTTTTTCTTTCTTGGCTTCTCCCTTGGCTTACTTCCTGGTTTCCTTTCTTCCTTTTCCTCCCTTCCTGGCTTCTTTCCTTCCTTCCTTCCTTCCTTCCTTCATTCCTTCCTTCCTTCCTTCATTCCTTCCTTCCTTCCTTCCTTCCTTCCTTCCTTCCTCTCGTACATCTCCTACACCTCCTAACTTCATCTCCCAACCACCCTGTTGAAACTGAATCTCTTTTTCTTTCCTGGCTTCTCTCCTGGCTTCCTTTCTGGTTTCCTTTCTTCCTTTTTCCTCCCTTCTTTCCTGGCATCCTTCCTGGCTTCCCTCCTGGCTTCCTTCCTTCCTTCTTTCCTTCCTTCCTTCCTTCCTTCCTTCCTTCCTTCCTTCCTTCCTTCCTTCCTTCCTTCCTTCCTTCCTTCCTTCCTTCCTTCCTTCCTTCCTTCCTTCCTTCCTTCCTTCCTTCCTTCCATCCTTTCCTACATCTCCTATACCTCCTAACCGCCCTATTGCAACTGTACTTCATTTTCTTTCCTGGCTTCCTCCCTGGCTTCCATCCTGGCTTCTTTCCTTCCTTCCTTCCTTCCTTATTTATTTCCTTCCTTCCTTCATTCATTTCCTACACCTCCTCACTTCACCTCCTAACCACCCTATTGCAACCCCACCTCTTTTACGCCTTTCCTTGTAATTACACACTCCAAGCAGCCTCCCCTTCATCCCTCCCACTTCCCTCTCGACCTCCTCCCGTCCAATAACGACACCCTCCTGATTCCTCTGATGGCTCTCGTGGGACTCCCGGAGGACTGATTCCAATCGCTGCCACTCATCCGCAGCCGCTCGTCACACTTTTTAATTAGGCTAATGAACGCTGTGATCGTAGCGGGCGCAAAAAAAATATATAACAGCTGCTCGTATAATCGCATTCCAGGGGATTGATTCATTCCGACTGATGGGTGCGGACACGCTGGGTTCAAGGCCCGTCATGCAGAAAAGTTGATGACTGTCTCTAAAAAAGGGAGAAAATCGCATGCATGATGGAGGGATGTGGAGTACAGAGAGTAGGATGCAAGGATGTGTAATTAAGAGGAGAGGATGAAGGCAAGGGAAGGTGAAGAGTAAGCGTGAAGGTGTAGTTAGAAGTGAAGGGAATGTATACAGGCTGAGGAAGAAGTACTTGAAGCCCCATGCATATGCAGAACGTAGGTCAAAATGACTGTGACGCCCTTCTTACCTTTGATGCATATTTTTATATATCGAGACACAGCACAATTAGTGTATATGCAGCCATACTAGTTTACACAAGGTAACCTTTCAAGGGCGTTCCCCTTTAGCGTTCCCCCGGCTGATGACATTAACATCCATTCTGTTCTTTCTATTCTCAGTGACAGGCACCTGACTCTCGCTTTTATTTCTCCATTTAATGAATTTGCATGCATGAATATTTGCTTTTTGACCCGTCTTTATTCTCTCACTTGTTGGTGGTGAAAATGAAGGATGAGTCTTCACTTCCTGTCTTTTTCTCACTTCCATCTAGACTCAATGCCACTCAATGCTCACACGGCGAATTGAAGACGTTAGGACTCCCTGTGTAGTAGAAAATCCATACCTTACTCCTTTGTCTCTTTGCCTTTTCCTTTCCCTTTCTTCCTTTGCTTATTATTTTACTTACTCTTGCCTCTCCCTTCCTAACCACTTTATCTGCAGTTCTTCATTTGTTTCCTGTCTTCCCGACTCACCTTCCCCATAGTCCTTTATTCCATCCCCATTCCTTTCCTTCCCTTGCTTCTTTCTTCTTCCTTCAGTTAAATCCTTCGTTCCCTACTAACCTTTCTTCATCTTAAATCTTTCACGCCATCGTCCTTCCATCCTTTCCTCCTGCCTTCCGTCACCCTTCAGTTATTCAGTCCTTCCATTCTTCCTTGTTCCTTTAATCCTTCTTTTTCTCCCATGTCCATTCCTTCCCTCATTTCCATCAGGATAGTGGGTAGAAAGGAAAGATAGAATGCCGGAATGAGGGAAACGAGTGACTAAAGAATGAAAAAGAACGCATGGAAGAACCAGAGTAGGACTGATGAAGGGAGAAACAAAAGAATATAATTTTGAGTTACGTGTCATATTTCATTATTTGTTTCATCACCCATGAGCTTTAACACATTGTGACTGGTATGAAAATGTTGAGCTCCACAATTAATGTTTCTAATATGGCGCACGCAGGTCCCCTTCCAAGCTCCTAATAACCATGACACCACCTGTCCCTATTGGCTCTTTCCCCATATATGCATGTGTGTGTGTGTGTGTTTGTTTTCTTGCCTGTGTGCACCAGTGCATGTGTGTGTTCTTGCTCCCCGCCCACATCTTCCTCTCCTGGCGTCCTGAGACTTGAGCGTGTGGGCAGCGGATTAAAGTCAAGTCGGTGCGCCGCCGCCGCCGGCGCAAAACCCATTTACATGCAACCTGGAACCCCAATAGCAGTGCATGCGGCGTGTGCAGAGTGGATCATACTACTTTGTAATCTAGTACAACAACAGCCAGGAATTAATATGTAGTCAAAACATGATTGGGACCTGTTCTACTTGACACGCACCGCAAGGCGTTTATTTGTAGCAAATAATGGAGTTTTCTTCAACACTTTTTAATGGGCAGATATTGCATGTGGAAAGATGTTCAACCTTATGTCAAAATGCAGTCAAGAAAGACAATATGCGAAATTAAATGGCTGGCTGAAACTCCCTTTCTTCCTTCCTTTAAGTATACAGTACATCCCTCTTGCTTCAATTTGTCCTTCCTTCCTTCATGTATAAATTCTTCTTGCTTTCATTTGTCCTTCCTTGTTTCCTTCGTTCCTTCTTTCCTTCATGTATACATTCTTCTTGCTTCCAGTTGTCTGACTGTCCTTCCTTCCTTCCATCATGTATACTTTCTTGTGTCTTCCATTTGTCTGTCCTTCCTTCCTTCCTTTCCTTTATACATTCCACTTGTTTCTATTTTTTCGTTCCTTCCTTTTTCCTTCCTTTGTGTGTACATTTGTCTTGCTTCCATTTGTCCTTCTTTCCTTCATGTATACATTCTTCTTGCTTCAATTTCCTTCCTTCCCGTGTTCATACCTCTTGTATCTATTTTTTCTTTCTTTCCTTCCTTCCTTCCTTTCTTCCTTCCTTCCTTCCTTCCTTCCTTCCTTTAAGTATACAGTACATCCCTTCTGCTTCCATTTGTCCTTCCTTCCTTCATGTATAAATTCCTCTTGCTTTCATTTGTCCTTCCTTGTTTCCTTCCTTCCTTTGCGTATATATTCCTCTTGCTTCCATTTGCCCTCCTTCCTTCCTTCCTTTCATCATGTATACTTTCTTGTGGCTTCCATTTGTCCTTCCTTCCTTCCTTCCTTCCTTCTTTCCTTCCTTCATGTATACATTCCTCTTGCTTCCATTTGTCTTTGCTTCCTTCATGTATACAATCCTCTTACTTCCATTTTTCAGTCCTTCCTTCCTTTATGTATACATTCCTCTTCCTTCCTTCCTTCCTTCCTTCCTTCCTTCCTTCCTTCCTTCCTTCCTTCCTTCCTTCCTTCCTTCCTTCCTTCCTTACTTCCTTCCTTCCTTCCTTCCTTCTTTCCTCCCTCCCTCCCTCCCTTCCTTCCTTCCTTCCTATTTTTTGTGTCACTCCTTCCCTTTCCTCCATTAAGCTTTCATGCACCTGTCCTTCCCCAATCCCTGTTTTTCTCCTTCATTGAATCCCTTCTACACGTCTTCCGTTAGTAAAACGGCATAAAATTCCTCATCTCTTGAAACATACAATGACCAACTCAGCCTTTAGAGAATTAAAAAAAAAAAAAATGACTGTAGGAAAACGGCAATATGACGTGTGTAGAGATCTTGCCCCAAATAACCAATGCAGATGTGTTTTCCTTCCAAAAGCACCTCAAACAACACCATAAACACTGCTTTGTTACATGGGTAGTCTTTAAGGCAGTATGGATTTCCCAGTATTGTTGACCTTACTCCTGTTTTTGTGGACACTGCAGTGCATAAAAACATGAAATCAAAATACAAAAGAAAAACATCCATGAACCAAAAATGAACTCTAGTTGCATTATTATTCCTTGAACATTTGTGTGTGAATGCTGAATTATCTAAAGAACAATCACCATCAAAAGCAGCAGGAGTGTGTTCTGTCGGCTGCTTAGCTCTGGTTACACGCTCTCAAATCACCCAGCCTGTAGAGTAATCATTGCGCTGGAACATTACCGGGACAGCGCCTTTCTCTAGTCTGAGTTCCCCTTGAGGGTTTCTGGCTGAAAGATCTGCTCCGGGGTAGAGCGCAGACTGCAGACTTTGCTGTGCGTTATGATGAATACTCACAACTAACCATCGCTTAAAGCATTGTTGAATTTGGGCGACGACCGGCACGCTACCCATGGCGCCAAGCGCGCCACCCCCGGAAAAATAATCGATCCTTTCTGAGGCTGTTTACTTGAGTCTACAAACACAAGGATGTCACATTTCACCTAACCCGGAAAGGGCAAAGCGCTCCATCCACGTCATTGTTACTGTCATCTTTCCGTGCTGTTCCGAGCCACCAGCATGAGTGCTGACATCAATTATTTCATTCTGTAGACATAACGGAAAGTGTGTACTGATGTGGGCGGGCCAACGCTTGCCTTACACACGTTATCTTTCTACCACCCAAGAAGAATCCAGCAAATGTTTTCTGCTTCAGTGCGTCCTAGCATGTTAGCGTAACGCATCATTTCTCAAACCTCTGATGGCAAAGTTGACTTTGCCTCCCCTGCGTGTGCGCGTGTGTGTAGGTGTACGTGTGTGTTACTCACAATTACCCTCAATTTGTACCTTGTGTGACCTTCATTCATTTGGCCTCGGGGAGCGGGACATCATCAGCAGCTGTGTCCTTTTAATGAATTGGAAAATGGGAATATTGGCTTTTCGCAGGATGCGCTAAATTGCGTCCTGAACAAAATGCTAAGACACGGTGCCGAAGAGAAACAACGCTGTCCATCTTCATCTGCTTGTCTGTGGCACACTTAAAGGGACAGTGTGTAAGATTTAGACCGTTTTTCATTAAAAAGGGATACATTAAATAATTGTCTATTTAAAAAAAAACTTGCAAATGAATGTGTTCTTAATGACCAACAGTACGTTTTAAATATAATCATAGGTCTAGTTATCATTAAATGATGTTACATGACGGGTGGCGTTTGTTATATCTACGGACAATGGTAAATGCAGCACCTGCAGCACCTCTTGTTGTCCGTAATGAAAAACGGTCTAAATCTTACACACTATCCCTTTAAGGCTGTAGGTCTTTTTCAATTAAAGTATTAAAAACAAGAGTATGAGTATTATTGTTGGAGAGTATATATTTATCATACTCTTAATGTTTTAATAGTTTAATTTACACTGTATATATGTTTGTAAATATATAACAAATTATAAATATAATTTTAAAACACTGAAATGTATTTTTAAATATTTAAAAAAGAAGTTATAATGAACTATACATACCGTTAATGAATGAGAAAATTAAAAGGAAGGCAGAAAATATCTGCCTTTTTCAAGTAATTGCAGGTCTGCATAGCAACAGCATCATTATTAAAGTCAAAGGTTAAGCAGAGCTGTAACGTTAGCACACATTAACATGAGTGTTACTCGCGATTGCTCAGTGAAGCTGTTGGAGGTCGTGTCCACGACATGCACCGCATGCAACCATCCACTACTTGTGCTGACAAGATGTAATTAGAAAAGTGTTGCCAAAGTGATGCCTCTATGAGTGAAACTAAAATAAAATCTTTTTCAGCTTTTGCTTTATTGGGGCTGGATAGGCTTAAAAAAAAAACGCCGTTGGTTGGCAGGTTACATGAATCACATGTGCTTTGTGGATTTATTGTGAGTTTCTTTCTGGTCATTGATCATCACAGAGTAAAACTTGTTTGTTTGCAACGCCCTAACTCCGCCCCTTGGCCTGCTGTTAACTCTTTCAGTGCCACGTGTTATAGAAAAAGGCAACCTCTATATTGTAAATTTAGCATTTTCACTCATCTTTCAAGACTCACGGAATATTATGTGCTATTTCTATGGAAACATTGGTGGTGACATGAAAGACTGATTTTCATTCCTTACTTAGAATTCCAAGTATAAAATGTCTTTGTTGTATATATCGCAGCACTGCCATCCAATGGTCACAGTTAGCACTACAGTGCTCAATTGGCTTAATATTAGATAAGGGTGTCAGCTACCCTCCATAAAAAACATATTTGACGAAAATTTTATCATTTATCCTTTTTATTACTATTCTAAAAGACAAGAATTCTCGTCCATGGTACTGAAAGAGTTAACAAGATTAACAGAAGCCTCCTCTGAAAAAGCAATGTTCTGTAGCCTAGTGAGGACGTTGTCTAAATAATGTCTTTTTATAAATACATCCAGGATTGTTTTTTTAATTGTATGTCCCCTCAAAGATTACATTTAATTTGAAGGTTTAATGTTTCCAAATGTTTGTGCAGATTAGTGCCGTGTAAGCCGCAGATGGCGTATATGAATGTTATTGCTTTGCCATATGGCGATGGCACACTATGAGGGTCTTACAATATATACAAGTATAAGTGACTTATATAAGATGCCTTGAGGCTCAATCCATGCAAATGTTGTTGACATTGTGTTGCTGTGTATGTGTGTCATTGTCTTGTCAAGTTGTCAGAAGTTGCTGCTCACTGGGAGCCTCTGGCGCTTGTTGCGTAACAAAGGCCTTGCTTAATCATCACATAACTCCGCTATGAAAGATAAAAGTGGAGTTCGGTGCACTTTAGTCCACAGATGAGCCTTGGCGCTGATCCATTGAACGATTGGCGAATGATGTGCCTTGGCAGAGGCCCTACTCCAGTTTGTCACAGATGACACGATGATTCCAGTTGTGTGAAAAGAGGACACTGGATTGAAAAGCCAGCCGGGGATGTGCACTCCGATACACGCTGACGCCGGGTATTGTGTTTACTTGGCCAGCGCGTCTGCAGCTCGCTGATAATGCTCGTTAGCATCAGCATACTATCAGCCGCCACGCTGAAGGCGAAAGTCAGTAACGATTGCGGCGAGGTGAAAGAGCAGAATCGTCTTTGTTTGCTGGCCGCATAAGCCTTGGAAACAGGAAACAGAAAGTCATTAGCACATCTAAAAAAATAAAAATATAATTCTAGCAGCTATTCAAAACACATTTTGTTTTTGTGTCAAAGTAGCACATCAGCCATACTAAGATAAAAAATGTACCGTTGAATAGCAGTGTCCACTCCAATGGTCAATGCACAGCTTTGCTGTCTATACGCTCATTTGCTCATCCGATCACACATGCCGCCTCTAACATTTGGCAAGACTGGCATCCAGCTGGAAGAAAATCAGCCAGTGTGACTTGGTGGTAGCGGATTCAGATTTGTATTCGATCGCGAGTCGGTGAAGTCCGACTGAGGGCCAGATGGACTCTTTACGGCTGCGAATGATGTTGCCCGCTCAACTGAAATGGAGTTTTAGAGATCGTGTTTGGCTTTTCCCATGTCCATCACTAAAGGTGACTCAAAAAAAAAAAAACACCTCCATAAACTACAACAGCAGCAATCATCAAAAAATAAATACAAAAAAACTCAAATTATTGATGCTAGAATACCAAAAGGGGATGTCAGATGTCGTTGTATACATTCCCCACATCTCACTGAAAGCTAACCAATCACAGTGCTGCATAGAAAGTTGAACAACACATCTACTATTGTGTCAAAAACACAACACACATTGCCTCTATGCTAGTGATTCTAAAATTGGGGGTATGTGAAAGAAATGGGGGTGCAAAAGGTTTGAACAGGGTTTATGCTTGTGCCGGCAAATCTAATTAAATGGTTTACAATGTCATCACAGAGTGCAGTTTTAGTTTTCAAATTAACAGAAAATTAATTGGAATCTGCAAGATTTTAGTAGGGCTTCTTCAAGTATCTATTTTCAAAGTCGTCGCAGGAAGAGTATGTTTTCAAATTAAGAGCAAATTAATTGGAACATTAAGTGACTTATTACTAAATTATTTTGTAAAATTTTGAATGCCTGTATTTCTTAAATTTTATGGCTGCACATTGTCATTAGTGATACAATTTTCTTGCAGAAGAGCCAGAAACATAACAGATGTTCTTCTGGAACTGTAGAATAATATACACCTAGTGATACCATGACATGTAGTTCCAAAGTTTAATAGACATGGATGCCATAACATTGTGTTTCAAGACTTTTTTTTTTTTTTTCATCCAAAAGTGTACTTGTACAGTGCACATTGTACAATGTATCTGCATGATAAAAAAAAATGTGGCGTGTGCATGTTAGCCAAAATGCCAACTATGCGCAGGTTTGTAAAACAAGTTGAGTTTTGAATGAGCAAAGTCATGTTGTGGTTTGTGAGTTAGGTTGGAGGCCCCTCGGGATAGCGCTGTCGGAAAAAAATAATAAGAAGAATACACTCATGGAATAAACTGATGATGAATGGAAGCCGAGAAGTCATTGCGGTAAAGAGGATCGTGTAATACCACCACCGCTTTCGATAAACGCCAACATGGGTTTTAGCCAGCAAATTGCGAGCTTTATTTAAAGCCAAGGATTAATGGCTGTGTGCGCATTGTGCGCTGATTGAATTCATCTCCACGTGTAACACTCCACTTACATCCCATAATGATGCCTGAGTCGTTATCTCTCCAGTTTTGTGGCTGTCCTGCTTTCCAATTAGTCGGAAAGTGGGTGAGACGACTCCCTTTTGCCATCAAAGACAAAAATGGTTAGTCAGTACATATATATATATATATATATATATATATATATATAAATTTTTCCTGATATTAAAAGTATACTGTACAATGTGCACTGTCCAAGTACACTTTTGGATGAAAAAAAAAGTCTTGAAACACAATGCTATGGGATGTCATGGTATCACTAAGTGGATTTTTTTTTTTTTTCCAAAGGACTGTCACCTCATAGCAGCGCGTAATGCACTGCAACACTCCCACGCTCAGTCCTAATGTGGAGTCTAATGCAATCTAACAACCCTAATACACAACGTTCTTCGAATGAAGGCAGTTTTGCTTAAAACTAAACCACTGTTTTTATACATCTGGCGCTATATAAGGACGTTAGGCAAAAATTCGACTAATTTCTGACAAAAATTGCAGAAGTGGGGTGTGGGCAGATATAACAGAGATGAACTTTCATCCGTTAAAAACAAGGGATTACCGTATATGCTCCTGTCACAATGTAATAAGCACCTAGGTCTCACCTTTCCCATTTTTCTTGAATGCACCGGTTGTTTTTCCAAGAAAAGTTTGATTTGAAGGAATGTTGTTCATGGGCCTATATGAAATCCTTTGCTAACAGTAACAGTAGCATTTAGCAAGCCATCTGGTTATTTCACAATGTTGATGTTCACCAAACTTCAGCTCAATCTGATGGGTCTGAACAATCAGCCCAACTTTGGGGAAGAATTAGCCAAGCTGCTTCGAAATCCAAAGCTATCTAGCAAGTGTGTTAGGAAAAAACGAGTATGTCTTTTTTGTTCGAGTCTATAATAAAAGGCCTACTCCATCTGCAGTTGAGTAAATAATGGGCCTCCAGAGTATGATTTGCAGTACGCTTGGTTTTCTTGGAGTGAAGAGTTAGTTTGTTGCTTGTAACTTTTTGAAGGAAGGCTTCTAAAAATATGCAGTATTGCATGTGCATATGTGTGAGAGTGTGTGTGTTTGCGTGCGGTGAAGCTCTTTTTATTGCTCATGTCAGCCCTCGTCGTGCAGGTCGGCTCGCTCTCTCTTCCTCATCTAGTCGACCTGTCAGCGTGTCACAACTTTGAGTTCTAGCCGCTCTTTTAAATTGCTCGTTATTCTCACTCAGAGCGAATTTGGAGCGTCTTCTGTGAAGGCGACAGAAGGAGAAACACAAAAAAAAGAGAGGTGGTGGTGTCAACGGTGGATTCATGAGACAATCTGCCGGCCGGCTGGGGGCCAGGGATACACACCGGAATAAAAAGAAAGCCTGGTCAATTAAGATGAGCGATTTTGCCGCCGCCGTCGGCTTGTGAGATGAGCCGCGATGGGCCGAGCTCAGATGGAGCACAAATTTAGGAAGTGTCTTCAAGTGGACCCGCACATTGGCTGTATTTGCTGTTACAGTGGGCCCCCCTGTTACGGGATTAATCCGTTCCGTGGTTGGGCTCGTAAGGTGAATTCACCGTATGGCGGGCAATCCAAACCTTTGTTAAATAATGCGTTTAGAACCCCAGGTAAAAACATCAAAATTGTACATACATTTTAAACATTGGTACCAAAATAGAATAGTAAGTGCTACGTATATGTAATATAAATGTATAGACTCAGAAAAAAATCATAAATAAAAAATATAGACAGGATTTATTTACCTTTGAGTGGCGCTTGTTATGCCCATATTCCCTAGTAAGGCTAGCTTAGGCTTAGCTAGCTTCTTGATTATCTCCAGCTTCGTTTCCTTATAAATCATCTTCTGTCTTTAACATCACTAGCAATCTTGGGACCCATGGCTAACCCATTCAACATTGAATTAAGCAGTAAAATGCACTATAAATACGGTTTTGCAACCACTCACGATAGAGCAAAACTTTACCGTTCCGCCATTTTGAAACGAGTGAGGCCGACCAATAGCAGACCAGCATCTCCGTGAGGAGACGCCGACCAATAGCAGACCAGCATTCCAGTGACGCGTTGCAGGGAGGCATGTGTGATGGCTCTGAAACTAAGTGCAATTACCTACAAACGCCTGCAAGTAGAGACAAAACAACACAAATACAGCTGACCCACTAGGGTCATGACAGTTGTTTTTGTCACAAAACCTGGACAATACCATAAAGAGAGAACAAAGAAACTCAGTATTCCACATCGCAACATGAAACAAACATAAGCCAGGGACACTGTAACACGGGGGTCCACTGTACATATATACAATTGATGGAAAAATTGGAATTGCACCAGAAACACAAAGTTAAGTGATTGAACTGGAAATATTTGTGAGGCAAGTCCTTGCCATATTCCCACAATAGCTTTGGCGTTAAAAAAAACAAAAAAAACACAATGAAAATGCCAGCGCCAATAGCTATTGTGTTCCAAAATGACCCAGATGTAAACAAATGCTGAGTTTTCTTGTTGTCTCGTTACCTACATCTGTGTGCTCCTCACCACAATACAAATCACACGGCAACTAAAAATAAGCCACAAAGTAAAACAAAACAAAACACTCCATAACGCCTGGCCTCTTATGCAGCATTGCTCCTCTGATCATTTCTACATGTTAATCTTCACCTAGAAATAAACGGAAGAACTCCAAACAATCCACATAATAAATAGTCCACGGCATTCTACGTCATAATGATCGCTCCGATCTTCAATTATTCATGATAAGCATCACCATTTGAATAGGATTAGATTATTCTATTATGATTAGTGAAGTGTGCCTGTTCTCTTTCATAACGTTAGCCAGCCTCATGATATCAAAGCCGTAACAGTGTTTCGGCGTGTGCATGTGTGTGACGCATCGTCTTGCATCACGCCGCTTCATCCCCCGAGGGCGGCGGTCGCCCGGGCGCTGAGCATGCTGCATTTCCCCTTCGAGACCCCGGTGCACAGGCGCACATGATTGAGCCCCGCGACGTTTGCCCCTCGCCTTCTTTACGGCTGATCGCGTTCACCCGACAAAACGGCATAACCGTCATTTCAAGTTACTGTACTTCTACTTCAGGGTGGCGTAACTGCTGCGTTTGTGTCTAAAGAAGTTGTAAGTGGGTCACACTGCAATAGCGCTTCAGTGATGTTTTGTTTTTGTAGCTTCAGCCCATGCTTGGTTGATTTAGCAATATGAAATCTGGAACGCGTTTCTCTCATTGAAATGGTAGCCATTTTAGCTCATTTGATCCTTTCTGGTCAGCTGGGTAGCATCCCGTGACGTAAAAATGAAATGAAATAAATAGCAATTATAATCCAGCCCCCCAACAGGGAACATTTTCTATGGGGTGGCAAAACCTCACCTCAGTAAGGGTGACATGCACTGTCAGTGTTTTATAAATTGAAATTACACTTTATTAGAAAAGTTTAAACATAAACATGAAGTAAATATAAATAAATAGTAGCTATCAATGCATGTAAATATTCCAAATTCACAGTTATAACAAATTTTGCCCTTGATTTGTGTTAGAATAAATGTATATAGGTTATTCCATATTTGATCGTGCAACATTGGTATATTGGTAGACATGGATATTTGCTGTTGGAGCTGTTGGTGAAAAACGTGTGAGGAGATGGCACGTCTCCAAGGGCAGAAGAGCATGGAATTGGTTTTTGTGTTTCTGGACTCACATCTACACCCTCTGTGATCACAAACTGATTGTTTGCATTGTTTCGATATGTCTCCCCCAACCCTTAAGCGCAACAATGGGCCAACCCAAATGAATAAGCAAAGAGTGGAAAGGATCTGTAACCAGGAAGGAAGGAGATCTGAGGAGGTCAGATTCCTGTCTGCGCTCCTCATGAGAAAAAACCTAGTTGTCTTCCCTCCTGTTTGTTATTTATGAAATGTTCACCATATAGCTCCACCCCTCGGCCCCAAAGCTAGTTTTTTTTTCATGGTTATAAGTAGTGTCCTTAAAAAAAGAAAAAAAACTCAAGAAGCCAAATTTTTCCCTGTAAACTCGTTGAGAAGTTGACTCACATTTGTTCCAAATTTGAAGCAACCATACTTGACAGATGGGAGGCACTAAATTTTGTGGAGTTTGTGTATTTATCTTCGCATGTGGCTGAAGCATCGCAGTGAAATTTGATGAGTCACTATCAAACAAAATACTGCAATAACTCAGGTCATGAATTTTTTTTAGCCCTGAAAAAGATTTACGAAGCAACATGACATTTCATAGATACTATCTTTCATGCATGCAATCTTTTTACATGGACATTTGATTACTTTCAAATTAATTTGATTACTTTAAAATTATAACCATTATTATGAGATAGATCGATGACCATAAAATTGTGGAAAAGGCTTAGTGTTCATCCTTGCGTGTGGGCGAAGCATGGCGGCTAACTTTGGTGACTCATCATAAAGCACAAAACTCCAAAATCAGAGCCTGATCAAGCATCTTGTGTGTTTGTGGAACATAAACAAGGCAAAAAAAAAAAGAGTCAACGAATTCATCATTCAAACATCCACTCACAGATTCATCAGGATTTTTATTGACCTACAAAAAGTTTGGCAGTGTTTTCACTGTGTTTGAAAGTTGATGCAACGCTGAATGGCTAACAAACCAATTTCAAGTGTGTGTGTGTGTAGGTGTGTGTGTGTATGTGCTTTGACCTGTAAATCTGTAAGGGTGAATGATGCAATGAGAGAGAGCATTCTAATGGAGTGTGCACCTGCTGCGAGACCAACTGGACAAAACAACAACGCTACACACACATGCACACACACACATGCACACACACAATATTGTACCCTGCTGTGTTCAAGAATCTGTGTTGCATGTCAACGGGGAGAACATGAAGACTTCACACAGACTGAGACATATGCTAAAAAGCATTGCTCATGGTGCCATTAGGAAATATTTTTTTACTTCATCAATAAAGCTCTTAGTTAGCGTGGCCAGAATTTTCAAAAACACTATAGGTTAGCTGAAAATGAAATATGCAATCAATTGTAAATGATATATGATAAAACGTTTCCACGGGCCTCCTGCCAAATGCTCACGGATTAGTCATTGCTGTTTGATTCATTGAATAGTACTTCTATGTCCTACTGTGGGAGTGGTCGCTGAATGCATCTCCAGTCAACTGCTAGGGAGTATTGTACATGCTTTTTTTTTTTTTTTCTTTTTTTACAGCATGTAGTTATCAATCGTTGAATGCAAGCATTTTTTCCCAGAGTCTTGTTCAGAAAAATGATTAGTTTTTTGGACTTAAAAAGGGGACATCAGACTGACCTATGTAAATTCAGGACAAAACATTGGGTGCTTCCAGACTTATGACGAAAAGTTCCAAATTGGTACTGCCCCGCTTAAAACGGGACTTCTGGTCACTCTCGTCTAAAGGTGGGTAGCATCAGCGTTTTCAAGTAATCTAAGATTAGGTCCAATCATATATTAGTAAAAATAAATTTAAAATGAGTTCATATTAGTTTCAAATTAAGCAGAGTTTAACACTTAAAATTGATCTCAGTTCAATAATATTTCCTGTTATTTAAGTTTAAACTGATTTAAATCGGCTAGTCATAGATATTGAGATCAAAATGACTAAAATACTCCACCGCATGATGCGAAATGTTACATTGTTGCTAGCTAGCAAAAACATTAGCCTAACGTTAACTTGTTATCTTGATCGCCTGCGTTAATGATGGCTGGGCAGAGAAACTCAAACTTTTCTTCCGATGTCTAAAACCTGTTAATCTAAATAAGGGAGCCACACGGGTAAACAATAGAAGACAAAGGGGAAAGAGCATGGTGGAAACGAAAGATATTGCTTGGCAGCAAAAGTCTGACAATTTTAATTGGCTGACCAGAGAGAAAGAAAAAAGATGTCGCTCAGCCTCAAGATTGTTAGAAAAACTCCAAAGCCAAAAAAAAAAAGAGAAAATTTCGTCACAGGCACATGGACAATCTATCTTAAACGTGTCAGGTCACAGAGGGTTTTCAATAGGGTTTGGGTCTAGGTTTGACTTTTTTGTTAGCCCAGGGGTAGGCAACTCCAGTCCTTTAGAATCACTGGCCTCCATGTTTTTGATGTCTCTTCTACAACGCACCTGATTCAAATAATCAGCTCATCAGCAAGCTCTGCAAAAGCCTGAGAACGATTCTGTCAATTTCAATCAGGTCGAATCCATGCAGGACAGCGGCTCTCAAGGACCGGAATTGCCTCCTCCTGGTTTAGCCCATTCCGCACAGCGTCTGGAATTGAACCTTTTAGAAGGAAATTCACTTTGCCATGTTCAAGTTTGTCTCGAAGCTAAGCTTCAATTGGTTATGAACTGAAAGATTTATTGAAGCCTTCTTTTATCATCCATCACTTTTTCATCAGGCCATCACAGCAGAGATCCTCTGTCTCGTGTGTGTGTGTGTGTGTGTTTCCTGCCTAGTCCCAGATGCTCATCATGCTCTTCATCCTCATGTTTTTTCCCCTCCGCCGGCTTCACCTCACAAGGTGATGGACTGGTTCAGATGCTTGTAACCCTGGTGGCAGGTCTCAGAGGGGGGCGTGCTTTGATTTGTACTTTGGGAAACCATCCATCAGCTTCAGGAAGTTTCTCCCTGGTGGGGCAGCTGCCAGAACAAGCACCTTCTGGTCTGTCACTCATGACTTGATTTACTTTTTTCATCAAGTCGCTGAGTCCTTGCCCACTATGCGTGAAGTCTGCCCTGGTCCATCCTGCAGCCATCTTCTTACAGCTTGGATTTGTTCAAAAGGTTTGGTAGGAGTAAGGATTTGGGGTTAGGTTTAGCTTTATTGTCCAGTTAGAAAAGAGTTGGAGGTGGCAGCACTATTCGACCTACGGAGTTCAAATGCTGACTTCCACTTCCATTATAAATATTGTTTTTATCATCATATTACGTGAGCCTATCCATCCATTCTTCCTTTCTTCCTTCCTTTGCTTCTTCCTTTCACTTTACAACAACCTCTTTCCTTCTCTTCATACTTTCCTTCCTTGTCCTGCAAAAGGGATTCACTCATGGGTGCTTGAGCACCCTCAAAAATGAGCTAGTTTCATTTAAAAGTTGGAAATCGCTAGTTTTGGGCGAGGTCAAGATTCAAGGAAGATTTACAGAAAGAGAGGTTAGGGTTATCATCGGGTAAGGTTAAGTGTTGTTAGTTTTACAGTCTAGTTATCTTTAGAGCCGAATCATTGATGTGGAACTACATTTTAATAATTTGGGTTCCGGATGTCAAATTTAGTCTTCAGGATTCAATGTAGAGAAGTCTTGCTATTTGTATAAAAAACATGATTTCCCTCCGGCTTTCATTTGTCAATGACACCATTGTTATGCAAATGATCCATCTCGCTGCACTTTGACGCCATTTAGCGCAATTGTCTCTCGCTAAGAGGCGGCGTTAGTAAATCAATGTTGCTCACGCTGCGACCATGATGTCGCTCACGTGGTCACGGCTGACTTCAGAGGCTCGTTAAAATCCATCTTCATTAAAGTCGGTGCGGAAATCAGCGCAGTGGCTTCGATTGCAGATCCAATTGTCACGCAATCAATGGCGTTAAAACAGAAGCTAACGCGAAGGTGATTGGGAATTCTTTTCTTTCTCCACTCAATAGATAAGGATGGATGAATGGCAAACATATTGCTGGGTGGATGGTTTGCTTAATGCCTGGATGTATGATGGAAGAGAAACAATGGATGCATGATGAATGGATGGATGAACAAATGGTGGAGCATTGTTGGATTGCTGATGGGTGATATCATGATAATGGATGGGAGGACTGAAGGCCAGATCAATGATGAAGAGATGGATGATAAGTGGATGGATGGATGGATGATGGCAGAGAAACCATAAAGTTGAGTGCAAAGTCATGGGGCCTGTTAGGAACCCTCTGATTGGCTGTTCGCGGAGTCTTCATTAATCATCATCCAGTCATTTTCTGCTGCTTACCACCAGACGTGAGCCTCTGTCTTTTTCTAGACTACAACATTACAACTTTACAACAACAACTATAACAAGCTGAAGCTTTTCATTTATTGTATTCGTTCTTCCTTTCCGCTGCGACTCGAGCACATCCGACAAGCCCGTGCTCGAACCATAATGGCGCCTGACACCTCATTCTTTCTCCTATCAGCGCTTCTTCGATCGGCTGTCGCTAAACACGTCCCTCTAACAAGGCACCTATGTCCGCCAGTACCCAGTTCGCCCATATGACGAGCTACTGCATCCTCAACATTTTACTCTCAAGCACAGAGACCTTCTGTGAACTCAAGTAGCAGGACGAATTTTCTTTCTGCTTTGTTCTTCCCTACAAACAACCCATACCAAGTATTTATGCAAAGTCTGACATACAACTGTCCAAAATGTCTTTTTAGGCTCTGCTACTCAGTAAATATCTTTGCATCATTAAGCTTTAGAAACATTCAGTGCTTTTGGTGGTAAATTCAGGTAAATTAGGCAGTGACAGGAGATCATTAAGTTGCTTAATTCAAATCTGTAATAGAAATAGGTAAATAAATAAATAAATAAATAAATAAACAGTCCTGTCTGATTTTGAAATATCCTAATCCATTTGAATGAACCTAATGTATTTTTTTTTATCTATTTTATAGTATCGGCATTATAGATTATTTTTTGTAATAATTAAATGATTTAAAAGACCCCTCGAACCCTTTTACAAAGCATAACCACCATCTAAACTTAATAAGATTGTAGGTATTCAGGAGTTAAATAACTAAATACAAATCTGAATCTATGGTCAATGGTATGAATCATAAGCACTCCTGTATTGAAGAATTTCCGCAGTGATGTCACACATGCCTTGACTAGGGATTTCACAGCGTTAGCTCTCTCTCCTGGTGAAGTTTTGAGGCTTCTGTTTGCTCCCGTTTGTCAAAATCTCCTTTTCCAATTCAAAAACCATGAAGTATTTTGTGTAGCACAACGGAAATCATGCAGTATTTGCATGGTGTCTAGCTATTATAACACCACCTCCGGTAGCCCTAGCGGTAGATAGAATAATAACCCCTGCAATGCCTTAAGCTTTGAAGAACTCTGGTTGACGATTGCCATGTATCTATTTCAAAACATATTAATGTTGAATCCAGTATATGAATTTGAACAGATCCTTTGGAATCTTTGCTCCCTGGCCTTTTAGAAGTGTTATAGCGTCGAGTGATTTTCTACCTTATTGTCACGCAAATCACAAGGGCCTTTCTTTTATGGTGCATTATGCACCGGTTGTCTGACATTTATCTGAGCCAAAGGTTACCCTCATGAAACAGATGCCAGGGCAGTAAGTTGTTTAAAAAAAAAAAAAAAAATCTTTTTTTTCCCCGTTAAAATAGGCATGTCTGAACTCATCAACTGGAAGCCCAGTTAAAATGGATCCCTAATGTCTATAGTCATCAATGCCTGTGAATGAGGTAATATGTTGACATATGGATCAGCGAAATTACAATTTTTTTTGTCATGTTTGTCGTTTTCCCCCTAGGATCTAAGCTTTAAAACGATCACTCTGCAATGTCTCAATACTTCTGGCCATACAGACATCAGTACAGTATAAAGCCAATCTGCAGTACGCCTGTGGTTGCATTATAATTTCTACTGGCCCCTTTGGTGCAGTTTGCTTCGTCGCTTGCAGATTTTGGTTTGATGTGATTTTTCTTTGGCTTTTGCTTCAGAGAAGAAAAATGGACATTAGCTTAACAACTCCAGCTTAAGCAGGCAGAAACCTTTGAATCATGCTGTCAGACTCATTTTTCATGTAGGTGTGACTTAACGCACATATGCTACTTCCTGCCCGTGTGTGTATACGTGTGCTCACGGTCACGTAATAAGCTACGACAAGATAAATGAGAGCAAAACACAACACTTACTGTTTCACTGGCCTGCTTAATTCAATTTAAGTTTCATTTAAAATCATGTTGTTGCTTGTGCAACATCACACCGAAGCACATGTACACACAGTATGCGGTCAAGAGGCTGCGTGCGATTGGATTCCACACACGTCCGACTCTTCTCCATTTTGAGCAATCTTTCATCTACTGTTACGGTCTGCCTCCGTGGGGACTGGTGCCAAGATGAGCATCAGTGCAATATAAAGTGTGTTAAAGGATGACAAGATGGAGGCAGACCAAAGCAAACCATCACACTCACGCGGTCCTAATCAGTTCCCTGCAGGGAAGCTGTGTGCCGTCACATGTCAGCGTTATGAGATAAGATGATGTGATCATGTTAGGACGCTCCTAAAAGAGTTGAAACATAATTGTAATTGGATTTTTGCATTTTGGTTTCAGGGCAGCTGAAGCCTCGTACCCCCCAATGAATTTGAGTCGGGTAAGTAAACCCTGTGTGAACAGACAAACAAATGTTTGCTTTTGTGGTATTTTGTGTGGACACAACATGAAAATTGGTGTACATTCTGTGTCAGATGAGTTTTTATTACTCCTGAGACTCAGCCTATTCAAATGTGTCCATTTTTGTGTCCATTTTGTCTCACCAAGACAGCAAAATTAATTGCACAGAGCCTAAACACATCATTGGACGGACCCGGATGTCCTTTACTGAGGGTAGCTTGAATGAAGCAAAAGATTTAGACCAAAAGCAAGTATCCACTACAGTGGACACATATGAATGCGCTGGGTGTCAGGAGGATATTCTTTAAAATATTTATAACATCAGGAATGCCATTTTTCACATTAGTCTTGAGTTTTGGTTTGACTTTTAAAGTCTGCCTAATAAACGTTTTCAGATGATCTTATTTAGTTATTTATTCACCGATTGAGCTTTTCATGAAGATCATGCAATGCTTTCAGAAATAATCAGTTCAAACAGTAATTTATGTCTTTAGTCAAAATTGCCCGGTATTTGTAGACTATAAAAGATAAAATACAGTTTGATGTATGTTTAAGACATAAAAGCAGTCAATTATATCAAAGGATAAACAAAGGATTATTAATCTAATGTCATATCTTAAATATTTAATAAAAAACCCTTGGTTCAGAACCCTGGAATAAAAATTTGCTCCTTCAATGAAGTTGTTGATTAGCAAAACTGCACCACAAAAAAAAAAAAAAAGCCTTGATAGTATACGGACAATCACAGTATACCAGACCAACACTAGCTACAATTTTGTAGCTATAAGAAGGGATATCATATTTCAAATTTATTTATATGACAGGTGTCAAACAAAAGGCCCGCGGGTCGGTTCTGGCCCGCAAATGGGATTAATCCAGCCTGTGAGATGATTTTCTACCGTAAATTATAGAAATTAGCTGATATTTTTCAAAATATGAAAACGTTGAAATGTTTTATGATTAATAGTGATGTTGTGTTGCGCTTATACTAAATCTGAAGTTGCTGTTTTAAAGTTATATAAATATATACCATGGTTTTCATCGTTTGGCCCACTTGAGAAAAGATTTTCATCTATGTGGCCCGCATACTTATTGTATATGAATGGACAAAGATGAGCTGATGATGTGAGTATTTGAGTAGACTAGCCTACTTTTAAATTATGTATATGAAGGGTAAGACAAATGCTGTTTTTTTTTAATATGTAAAGAGAAATACAAATATTTATTTTGCTTGAGTGCATGACTGGACATTTGCTTCCTGTCACCATTGTCCTGCTTCCCAGCACACACACAACACACCAGTCTCATCAATCACGTCCAATTGGTCACAGCGTTTCTGCTTATTTCCCAGTGCGATCGCTTCCCGTACCTCGTTAGCCGCCTGGATGAAACCATGACATCATCTTGGGAGCAGAGGTTCAGTCATGTCACGCCTGATTTTAGCGGTAGCGAGCAGCACGGCGTCACGTGCCATCAACAACTCCAAGTCACTGCAATATTTGAAGTTTGATCAATAGTTCTCCTTCTGGGTGCTATAACATCAGTCCTGTGAGTGAAAAAAAAAACAATATGTCACGTTGGGATTTGTGGATCGCAGGGGACAGGCGAGGTTTTCGACAATCCGGTTGTAACAGATTGTGTTTATCAAACGTAGCTATACAAGTGGAGCAAGTGTGTGTGTGTGTGTGTGTGTGTGTGTGTGTGTGTGTGTGAGGTTGACAAGTGGTGCGGAAGACACTTGAGAATAACCAGATAATGATCTGAGCAAACCAGATGTGCTGAACTAGTTCTGTCTTAGTGGTGCGTTCAAGGTACGCAGTGTACAAGGAGAGCAAGTTTTGGAAGAATGTTGAGGTAAACACAACAAAATTATGTTTTTCATGTCAATATTTTTGTTGTTGTTGTTGGTCAGATAGTGTGCGCGAGGCAAGCAAGCAAAGTGGAGGATATTTCAGCATAACCAGACCTGTCTTAAAAAAATCAGGGGAAAAATAACCCAATAAATGGTCAAAAAGGTAGAATGAAATCCTTAGATCAATTTGCCAACTTTATTTTGCACAAAACAACCCCCCAGAATGGATCGTTTTGTACAAAGGCAATCTCAAAATTTGAATAGTTTTATATAAAACAACATAAAAAGTCGAGTCAAATTGATCCACAGATACAGTCAATCCTTTTTGACCATAATTGGGATATGTTTAACTAGGCATGCACCAAAATGAAAATGTTTATTTGAAACAAATATTGAGAAAAAAAATCAAACCCAAAACAAAAACAAACTTTTTGTACATCGCCTTGTATCAGCTGGTTGGCTGGAAATGGGCTGTAATGTCTCAAGCAGCCTTGTGCACAGATCTGTAAAGGATTGTAAGTGTAAAATACTACGGCTCTTGGTCAGTGTTTTAATGCCCGTTTAAAGGACTAATCTCTCTGTGACCTAGTTTTTTTTTTTTTTTTGCACTAACGTTATAAGATTTGTGATAAGGCAGTTGCATTTTTTATTTTAATTCATTGACATAGCAACCACTAGAATGAAAGACAGAAGCCTAGTAGTTAAGGCATTTTAAACTAAAATGACTAGCTGAACCATTTATTGCAATTAAGTAAAATTGAAAAGTAATTTATCCCCATTATTCATGTTGATATACCATAAGATTCTAGAGTTTTATTGACATATGCATTGTAATACTACACAATTAAATTCTTATTCTGTTCACTTCCCCGAGCAGACCCCATTCCATAATTGAGCAAATAATAAAGTAGGCAATAAAACAAACAAAAAAACAACAACAACAAAAAAACAGCAATAGAGCAATAAGGGCAGTAATAATGAACCACTAATAATGCTGGTGCCTTTTCCAGCTGTCTACGAGCAGTGAGCGAGAGACACTCTGAAGTGCTTGCCAGCCAGTTGCAGGGCATACAGGGACGAAAAGCCATTCACACCCCCAATAACACCTAAGGACAGTTTAGAATGCCTAATACACCTATTGTGCATGTTTTTGGAATGTGGGAAGAAGCCAGAGTGCCCGCACGGGCACGGGGGGAACATGAAAACTCCACACAGAAAGGCAGGAGTGAGCTGGAATTGAACTTGGGACTCTGAACTAAGAGGCAGATGTGCTAACCACTCATTCACTAGGCTTCCCTATTGTTTGTAATTTAGTCGTATTTTTTTCTACAAGGTACTTGTATTTTGGTACATCTAAAAGCGTTGTATTCATTGTCACGAATAAGTATTTGCAACAAAATTGAGTAACAGTAACAAGGCATTTGCTAAACAAATCCCTGATTTAAACAAATACCTTACAGTACCTTAGAGCAGTGTTTCTCGACTATATTTTGCCAGGCCCCCCCTAGAAAAGAGTAAACTTTTCGCCCCCCCCCCCCCTCCCCCCAGTCGATGCACTGAATATAAATAAGATTATTATTAATGAAAATTGTTTAAGTATACCTACACATGTATCCTTTTTAACATTAACAACAGAAAAACGCAATATAAATCAACTTTCAGCAACTGTTAATTATTTTTATCGCGTTTATACGGGTTATAGCTTAGTCTAAAACGGAAATAAAAAGCAAGTGCACCAAAGTGCCTGAAACAAAAAAAAATGATGAAAATTATATCTTTATTGCAATTACAGTACATCCCCCCCCCCATCATACCCCCCCCCCCCCCCCCCCCCCCCCCCCGGCATCACCTCGCGCCCCCCGGGGGGCCCGCCCCACTATTTGAGAAGCAGCATTAGTAAATCAATGTTGCTCACACTGCGACCATGATGTGAGAAGCATTGAGAAGCACTGCCTTAGAGTAGTACAGGCACAGACAGTTCATGAGACCATTTCATGATGATGTTTCTTCCGTAGGCTGATGACAAACTTTTGGAATCCCAACAGCTTGTCTTGGTAATCCTCTGAGCAATTGTGGTTTTCCTTCTGATGGAGACCCGATTACGTTTCATGAAGCGGTAGCAACAGTTGGGAGACGCTTCGAAGGGCTTGTCAGGATAATTTTGCATGATTTGCATTACCGAGCTTCTGATATCAACCGCGAAGACGGCACAACATGCAGCTCTTCTCACTTTCACCCGTTTTAAAAGCTGTCCCTCCAGAAACGGATACAAGGCCCTTCCTCTAGATCTCTTGCCGTTACTTTTGCCACTGCGAGTTCCCCTGTTCGAACATTACTGTTAAAAAAAAAACAAAAAAAACTAAATCAGTTCCAAAACACCCAAAATATTTCATTGACCCCACTTTGAGAACAACTGGTTTAGGGTATTTCATATCTTTTTATAATGTCTTCACACAATGCTGTTGTTACCACGAATGCATCCAGTTGTTTATTCGGAAAGATTTTTAGCCATTTTGAAAATGTATCTTGGATAACATGTCAATATTGTTTTTTCTTCACTTTTACTCATTTTAATAAAATCAATATGGACTCATTAAAACAAGTAAGTCGCCTGGGGGACCTGTCCCTGTTTTGGGTGGATTATGTCGAGCACAGACCATGCAAGCTCTGAAAATGTTTAGAAAACAGATTGAATCCATAGGTTATATAATATGAGTCCTACCATCCTCGCTGTTGAGACATAATACACCCGTGGCTCAAAACTGCAGCACATTTGAAAAGATTTTTTGGGGTAAAGTAGGTTTGTTGTTTGTGCCGACCCCATTTTTCAATGTTACACTTTTTATTTATCTATTATTTTTGTTCTTGCATTAGACTTTGTTGTTGCGTATCAATAAGCATGTCATTTTGTGCCATATAATCTGTTATTCCAAAAAAGGGTTTTGTAGCTGCCTGTTTAGCTGTTCTGTGTGCAAAGGCATTACCAAGAGTGATGTCATCAGTGCCTGTGGTATGTATCGTGCATTTGCATATTGCGCTTTGGTCTGGTAACTGAACAGTTTCACCAAAACCGGCAAACTTAAAAAAGTTCAGCATGTTTGATAGCTTTCCAGAAAGATGTTATCATAACTCTATTTTTCCAATATTGTGCATATATTTGTGCAAAATACTGTAATAAACAATTGATAACAATTTAATCTTGATATTAATATCGTCTCCCACCATATCTAAATAAACGAGTATTTATGGATTTGCATCAACAAACTGATAAAATCCCCACTAACTCACTTCTTATTTTATTCAATACTTCTGTTAAAATATTATATTTAGCGAATAAAAAAAACACAACAGTTCAAACATGTTCTCATTAAAATCTGATCTATCATATGTAAACCTAAATAATAACAAACTATCAAAATAATTTCATCTGTAAATTATCCCCATTCACTTTCATCCTCTTTCCTTGTCACTTTACTAATTATTTTACTCTTGTTTAATTAACTCTAACAAAAAGTAAATCATATTTATAATTGATAAAACCTTCATGGCTATCCACAACTGGTATAGCCTCACATATAACGCAACAATATTGTGTACTACAGTGCAAATACAGTGGAAACTCGACACTGCTCTTTTCTTGACCTGCTAAAATGCCCTTTTCTTTTCTCGTGTGCTTGTGTAACATTTGCTTTTGAATATATTTTCCCAATTTTAGTTGTTTATCACTCGCATTGCACTGCATGTTTTTTTTTCCTCCAAATTTGTGGCCGAAAATTTTCGGTGGCGGGAAATTCAGTGCTTCCCTTTTTTCAACCCAATTGAGTGTTTTATATGCGATTGGATATCTTCTCAGTGTACGCAGTTCTTTAGTTGTTAATATTCCTCAATGACAGGAAATAGTCACCAGTTTGCATGGCGTCGTCACGGCGATGCCAATGCTTAAAAGTTATGTCTCTGATGATTTCTGCCCGGATACAATACAGTGATGGGCGGAGTGTGGCGCTGCTGCCTCCTAATTGGCTTCCCAGGAGAAGGCCAGAGGGGAGTTATCCATGCACACACGCACTAATGCACATGTTCATACGCATATACAGGAAGCCATTGTTAAGAATTAAATTGGGTCCGTCGTCTCAGTTTAAGATGTTTTGGGCCTTGTGTGCTTTTGGTTAATGAGGTCAGCGAGAGCAAAGATGGTATGAAATGTGTGTCTTTATCACCAATTAGCCCTGTAACCTGTTTAATCACACATTTGTTGCAGCAGAAAGTTCATTAGGTGCTCTTCATATTATTATACCGTATAAAAATCCTGCATTTTTTTGGCTTTTGGCTGTCTGAGCAGCCGCCTTTTTGAAGATTCGGCTTATGCAGCTAGTTTAATTAGGAGACAAAAAAAAAAAAGTTTCATTTGCGGCCAATAACGAGGGATTAAACAAATGAATGTGAGCGGTTTAGCCTGATGTCCACCAAATTAAATCCTCATTGGTGGATTTGGTAATTAGGTGTGGGTGGAGCATGGTGGTTAACTATGATGACTCACCATAAACTTATAATAATGAATCCATCCATCCATCGTCTATAGCCGTTTATCCTAACAAGAGTCGCAGGCTTGCTGGTGCCTATCCCAGCTGACTTTGGGCACTAGGCCTGGGACACCCTGAACTGGTTGCAAGCCAATTGCAGGGCACTCGGAGACGGACAACCATCCACGCAATCAATCACAACTACGGTCAATTTACATAGATTCAAAGAGATTTTATTGTCACATGTAGAGCACTATACCAGACAGTGACATTCTTATTTTGTTCGCTTCCCGAGTAGACTACGTTCCATAAACGAGAAGAGTATGTCCAATACACCTGCCATGCATGTTTTCCAAGTGCGGGAGGAACGTGCGACGAAGCAGCTGTGCTAACCAGTGTTCCACTGAGCTGCAATGATTATTCTCATATTTGTATGTTTTTTTTTTTTTTGTTTTTTTTTAAATTGAGCTTCTAAGGCTAGTTTGACATAGCGACATGAGACCTGGTCAATGCGCCGATGTGGATTTTGTGGGAATACCCACAAAAAAATTCTTGAGAAGCCAAACTCTTCAAGATACAGGAATACTGACACTTTGGTTTGAAGCGGCCATTTTCTTGTCATTTTGGCAATTTCTAGTGATCCTTCAAAAGCAAAATTCCAAATGTAAGTCATGTGTACTTGACAGATGGATAGCAAAAAATTGCAGGAAGTTTGCGCTTTTTGGTCATCGCTTGCGGGCAGAGCATGGCGACGAACTTCCATTACAAGCTATGAAAAACAACACTGTCAATCATTCTGTTCATTAATTGTAAAAATAAAAAATAGCCCCAAATCAAATTTCTATTTAGCAAAATAACATTACATAAGGATGTCCATTTTGACTCGAGACACGAAAAATCTCAATAAGCAAAACCTGTAAATACACTGGCAATCTGCAGTTGTGATTTAAAGCTGCCATTGTAAGGTCATTTTGCTCAAATTCACCGGTCTATCTTGTGTAACTAAATAAGGCAACCGAAATTTCTCTGTCCTCTCCGCTCTACTTTAGTACAGATACTCTTTTTTTCCCTCTTTTTTTCATCCTCTCCTTGACCGTTTTCTCATGTTTATGTTCTTCTCTTGCATCAGAGTGACTCCAGTGTCTCTTTTCTGTTTGTGTGTGCGTGTAAGAGAGAAGCTTGCATCAGTGCAAATCCCCCAATCAAGTTATCTAATCTCATCTAAATACGAATGACTGCAGGCTGATTGCCGCACACGAGGACTCACACACACAGCTTCCGTGTTGGTTCTAGAAACTAATGAGGGCAGAGAGAGAAGCGAGACCATTGTAATTATTGGGGGCGGCTGCCGGGTGATGAATGGCTGGACACACAGGCGCATACACACACACTAAATGATGTTTACAGAGCGAACATAGGGAGGTAAGGGTGAAACAATGACGGTGGCACAAGAGAAGGAACGCAAAAGAAAAGAGCATGTCTGGCATTTACACTGCAGTTTTGTAATTCACGCTGTTTACACTAGCAGGTATCCCATTCCGATCTAGTTTTGATTCAGATTGAAGCTGAATTGAGATCTGATGTCCCATTATTTGTGTGTGTTTTCATCAAACTGATGCAGATGAGTCTGAATCAAACAACGTTTGTTGCAGTCCTGTGTTTTGCTATCTCTTTGACTTTTTTCCCTTAAAGAAATAGGAGCAGCTTTTTCGCCAAAACTAAATCAAATTCCTATTACTTTTCAGTTTACTTTTTTAAACAATGGTTAACTTGTTTTTTCACTTGGCGCAAAGTGAGAAATAGTTTCATGTAGAACAATGTTGGAACTCTTTTTACATTTGCACTGCACCGAATGTAGAGTGTTTTTGTTGATGTCGTTTCATACGCAAAAAGTAATGAATATGCTGTTTGATCAATCAATGGCATGGAATAAATCAATTAAAATGTATTATAATAACATCTGCCTAAAACAAACATTTGTTTTATTAAATAAACGTTAGTTAAATTCAATTAATGATAGAAAATTGCCTAATTAACATGTCAGAAAAAATCAAATGTTACATTTTATGGTGATTATGCTGAACAAAAATACAATTGTGCCTTGGAGTGGAAACTGACTTTCAGTCACAGCTTGGTCATTTTTGTTTTTGTTTTTTTTTTTTGCTTTGAATTCAATTTGTGGGCAAGGAGTGCTGACATCAACTCAATCTTACTCACAACAAGCAGGATTTGTTGGATAGTGAGTAATTCTTAAAAAATTTTAAACCCTCCAATTCAAAATTTACTTTCAGGTAAACAGAATCACACATTGTTCATATAAAACAATTACATAGCTTTGTCTTATAATTAAACACACATTTACTAGCTTGATATGCTACCTTACAACGCAAAACGCCATAGATGGGCTCACAAAACTAGCATCTAAGTTGCAGTTGTATAATCTTTTCAGCAACGGATGTTGCAGACAGTATTTTTGCAGACAAACACTGCAAAAATACTAAACCAATTATTCTCTATCCTTCGCTTAGAATAACTACATTTGCTTTATTTTACTAGAGGAATCCATGTAAATCCACATTATATTATACTGACCCCTGGTGCTCAGATGTGAAGAGCAGAAGGAGCTGCACAATGTTCATTGAACGGAAACAAAAACTGTTCATTTTTTTAAATTCATTATATTCTGATGAATTATGACTGCAATTCTCCAAATATGGTTTTAAATATACCAATTTACAGATTCTAAAAATCCATCACACAAACGTTTGCCAGTGTTGCAAATCAAAGAAAATGGAGCCGAAATGCTTGCTTCTCTTTTGGGAAGACACTGGTGATTGTTTCTTCCTGCATCATGTTCCAATCACCTCCTATGCTCCCATGGAAGGCGTGATCCATACATCGCTGTCGCCAGTAAATATTTTTTCCCAGCTGGCCTGGGTCCTTCTCACGCTCGGCTGCTCCGGCATCTCATTCGCCCGCCGCTCGGATTGGAGCCAGAGCTGAGTAAATGCTTTGCACTCAGCCGTGTTCTCGTAAACGCGCCTTGATGGGGCGGGAGACGCTTCGCTTCACTTTGTTTAAGCGTTGCTTTAAAACATGCGTGTTCAAGGACAGGCGTCAGCATATATTAAGATGTCGTGTTCAAACACTGCAACATCAGACAGCCATGTTGGATATCTTGGAATAAAGTGATTTCAGTGTAGAGAGGACACATTTTAGCTAGCTTTGTATTTCTTGATTATCTCCAGCATCGTTTCCATATAAATCATCTTCTTAATTCTCTCTTTAACATCACTAGCAAACTTGGGATCCATAGCTAACCCATTCAACTTTGAATTAACCAGTAACATGCACTATAAATATGGTTTTGTAATCACTCACAATCGAACAAAGTTTTACTGTTCCGCCATTTTGAAATCAGTAATACCGACCAATAGCAGACCAGCATCTCCATCATCTGATGGCAACAGAAAATAAGTGCAATTACTTATAAACGCCTGCCGATGGAGACAAAACAACACAAATACAGACAACCCCCCTAGGGTCATGACAGTTGTTTTTGTCGCAAAGCGGGCAAAATATCGTAAAGAGGGGACAAAAAAAAAATCTGTTTTCCACATGGCAACATGAAAAAAAGGAATCCAGGGACGCTGTAACCCAGGCTTCCACTGTATTTCTTAAATAAAAAAGCTGTACACTTTTGAGACAACAAGTTGTTTGATTTCATTAATCATGTATGGATTATTCTGGGTATTTTATAGTTGATTGCTACATCACAAATTAGAAATAAGGAGGAGTGAGTCATGTCCTTCGGTAACTATTTCACACTCAGCCAGTTATACGTACATATAAAGCCGGCAGTGATGTCTTCCTTTACAAAACAACGCTCGCTCTCATTTGCCGCTAATTGTATTCAACTCCAATCAGCTTCAAGCACTCCTAATTACTCGCCATTTATGTCATCGGATGACATTTCTCTCTGCTCTTCTTTTGTTTCGCTCCTTCTTCTCGCAATTTTGGCAGTCCTTCACTGGGGGAATTACCTGACTCCATCCTCATCATCATCATCTTAAATACCACTCCTATCATGTAACACTTATACAAACCATCAGTACTAGAGTACTGCACAATGGAAAAACACAGTGTGCCACGTCCATCAAGTGGAGCAGTTCTGAATCAGTGCTTGCCTAAGAAAATGTCATAAACACTAAAAAGGAAATCATATTTCATTTGTGCAGCTTACTATATATACTTGTTTTGGTTTTTGAGGGCAAAACTTGTCTGCAACAAAATTGGTTGTAACCAACCAACCAGAGGACAGCAAAATGTTGCCATCATCAAGGGCTAGCTTGATTTGAAAACAGTCCCATTGCTAATTTAATTTAAATTACACGGGCCAGCGCAACTGATTTTCTAGGCCTACGGGAACAGATGGCAACACACAGATGTTGACATTTGACTTTCTTGGAACAAATATTACAATTTAGTTTACAAATAGAGAAGTCTGTAATTAGCAGAATTTGGTCCAAGAAGCAGGCAGGACAGGGAGAGATTTGTCTCTAAATAAATCACACACATTTGGGATCTTCATGTGTTTTTCACATACACGAATATAGCTGCATTTTTTACGTTTGTTAATGTTGCGCATGCATTTCTTATGACTTACTATTCGTAAATGTTCAATTTTGCCTGTTAGTTTACGAATGTGCGTTTTTGGATCGACGGGCATGCTGTTGCAAGATATTTACGCAGACTGGTCCTCTGATATTCATGTATTTCTTAAGGCCCGTTCTTCCTCATCTGCTTTTTCTTGTTTAAAATTAAAAATTGAAAAGCGCTAACTCACCTTTATCTACATTCTATTATGTTTCTGTTAAACACAAAGAGGGAAATAAAATCCACCTTACTTTGGTTTGACAAGTATGTTTTTTCTTCTACTGTCAATTATTTTTTTCTATCAGTAGAAGTCTTCAGGGTGAAGGCAAAATATATGTAAAGGAACTCATATTTCATTTCCCGACTTACAGAATATAGGGTCAGATAAAACTCCTTTTCAGTCTTTCAATTTCCAATTTTAAACGACAAATTATTATTCACATTTATAATATTTATATTTTAATATTGACAACACTGCCTCCTGGTGGATGGAGGCAGAAGGCACCTTTGGATATCTGAATATCTGCGATCTTGTATACTGTATTTTGCAAAAGCGTAATGTTTGCCTCAAAAATAAGCACGCATGCCTGCCGATTCATTACCGCACAACAACTCACAAGCAGAAATGAACATTTACAAATGGTAAGTCATGATCAATGTGTGCCCAAGATCAAAAATGGTGAATACATCTATGAATCAGAAAATCATAAATATGTTAATGGCGCTAAAAAACTTGAAAATCGCAAATATATTTGTGGATTTCTAAAACAAATGTAAAAAAAACATCTGAGACTAATCCCTTCCCACAGACAGGTTGAATGAACAAAAACCTTCATAAGTGAGACTAAAACTAGACCTGGAATACAAGACGTAGAAAACTAGAGCTGGGAGAAATCTAGGCTGATAGTTTGAGAATATTACTGTCCGACATGAAATATGATGTAATGAGGCAAACTAAAGGACCATAACAACTGTATACCTACTGATACCTTAAGTAGCAATCCAGTCACAACAATAATTACATCATCCTGAATGACAAAGATGATAAATACATAAAAATGACCCAAAAAAAGCTGACAAATACATGAGCGCTCTCCTCATACGACTACGTACTGTTTGATATTCTGCGCAACCGCTCAGCCTAAATCCTCACCGGTCTTGTCTAATCCGGTTTTCCAACCACTCATATTTTCTCTTGTCACTCGCCAACAAAATCTTGTCATCAGATCTATGCAGCCACCATGTTAAGCAGCACTTTTACTCTATTTTGGGGTGCCAGACAGACCACAAGTGGGTTTAATCACTGAATTATAGAAAAAGAGAAGACATGAGGGTGGCTCCATGTCAAATGTGAATGTCTTCATAAAGATGCCCACGCTTTAAATGGTGGCTTCAAGAAAAGCATCTTATCCTCATTTTGGCTGAAAATCCTTACATTCAATTGCTTTGCAGATAATTTATGCTTGGATCAATACATTCAGTGGATGCAGCACATACAGATAACATGGGTAACAGGCGGCAGCTAAACACTGCCCATGCACATTTATTTACATCTGCGGGATTGCTTTAAGTGACATTAATACCAGAAAAAAAGCTCAAATTTAAATTCTTTTTCTAAAAAAGATCTAGCTCGTTCTCTAGCAATATGAAATATTAATTTTCTTTTCCTTTAATTTGATGTTTTCGGTGCGATGTGGTGTCCATAAAATGGACTACTTTATTATGCAGTAGCTCTCTGCTGCAGAATTTCCACAACATGGCTACATCAGCGAGATATACAATTTATTTAGAACCCGGTCAAGCATGATATTGCCTTAACAGTGTGAAAAAATGCTATGGAGTCACACAGGCGTCAATCAAAGTCACTTGTGTTACTCGGAGGAAAACGCTGAAGACAAATCACACGCGCGAGGGTTATCGCTACGAGTCTGATAGACGGAGCCTCTTGTGGCCTCTCCCCGCAGTTTGAGGTTGTTGAAATAAATAGATCCAGTCGCTCTTGGGTTGTTCATTCCATCGCTTCGCATCTGCCCTCATGACGGTCTGCATCCATTTCGCCTCTCTTGTCCTGTAAACATCAAGTATTGCATTCAAATGCAATCTACATATTCTGCCTAGCAACAAGTGGCAGTGCAAACTTGGCATTTGTTTGCGTGGCGATCTGCCCCTATTTGAACAGCACATCAAGTTGGAATTTTTATCTTTGAGCTAGCTTAGGTTTGGGGCAAAAAAGAAAATGGCTGCGCCCCATATCCTCTATTCTGCCTGGAAACAAGTGGAAACCCTAACCCTAGGTATTCCTTTTCTGTTGTGTAGGGCATAATAGCTATCTGCCCCAAGTTAGCAAGGAAAAAATATGCTGCCTTTGACTGCCTTATTATACTTTTTTTTTTAAACACTTTTTTTTAAATGCAAAAAATGACTACTAGCATTATATTCTATTCTGCCTAGCAACAAGTGCAAATATGTCTTTTTTGTGGTTTGGAGCAGAGTAGCGATCTGTCCCAAGTAGGCGAGGAAACAAAACAATGACTTTGTTTTATTCGACTTCTATATTTCATTTTTCTTCAAAACAATTTTGGTCAGCAATGTTTTTGCCCCATATATTCTGCCCAGCAACAAGTGGTGGGGCGAACATGACCCTTTCGTTTTATGTGGGGCAGAGTAGCTGTCTGCCCCAAGTTGTCATGGAAACAACAGTGAGTTTATTCTTTTTGTTTTGTTTGTTTGAATGCTTTTGGGCCAAATATTCTATTCTGTAGAGCAACCGCTTGTAGTGCAGATGTGTCTTTTCTGTGTCGTGTAGAACAAAGTCTCTATCTGCCTCAGTTAAGTAAAAACAACAACAAAAACAGCACAGTGAGTTTGACTGCTTTATTCTACATTAAAAAATGGCTGTGCCCCTTAAATTCTATTTTGCCAGGGGTACTGCAAATGTGTCCTCCCCTTTATATATATATATATATATATATATATATATATATATATATATATATATATATATATATATATATATATATATATATATATATATATGTGTGTGTGTGTGTGTTCTATTTAAATGCAAATCTAGTCACAGCTGACTGTTAACTGTTCAAGCAAAGTCAATTTAGGGCCATCATAAAAACACCCTTAACTGTACAGGAAATCTTTTAATGAACATGTCAACCTTCTTAAAGGTCATAGAGTCTCCAAGGTCTTCCGACAGCTTTATCTTAAATGTGCAGCGGCCTCGTAATCACAAACATGCGGTTGTTCACTGGGAAAAATAACATGTTATCTTTCCAGTTTATTCTTTTCAAGATAGAGGTGACATTAAACGGACACAAATTTAGTAGAGAAGGGCAGCTGCTGTCTCATATCTCTTCAAAATGGTGCCTGCCGCCTCATGATCACATTAGAATTAATAGAAAAACAACTTAACTTGTTTCTAAGTATATAAGCAAAACTATGGGTTATGAGCTACAAGATGTTTGACCTAAAGATCTAAAACAATTTTATTAAAATGACAACGCAATTTTATTTTTTTTTTAGCAATAAATAGCAGTTTAAATGTGTTTTTCTGCACGACGTTGGCCAGCAGTGTGAGCTGTTTGCAAATTGGTCTGTCAAAATGAACCGATCATGGGGTCGTTGAGCTTTGTGTTAGTTCAGAGTAGTCACACAATTGAAGACTCACCGCGAAATGATCAATCTATTATATCCTTTAGCAGCTTAATAATGGAAGACTCTCAAGGGCTGCTACCCATCGACCCACAAACGATCCTCATAGTTGGCGCTTGCATGGGTCATTGTAAAGCGTCAATAAAAGAGAGTCGCTTTTTCTTGATTTTTCTTAATGAATTTGATGTGCAGCCTTGGAGGTTTTAACTGCCAGTGAAACATTGATGACACCACTTTAGACAAACCCTACATTTGTTTTTTATTTTTAAGAGGGCCTCAATTAATAGAGGTCATCGTTTAGAGGGTATCATCTGGCATCAGGGTGAGATCATTGGAGGTGAACTTTAGAGCCTTCTGCTTCAATGATCGTCTGATAGCGTTTGCGTCGACATTTAGCTGCCCGGGTCTTTAAGTTGTTTGACGAAACCCGAAACCTCCCATGGAGGAAAAGGAAAAGATCAGTTCAGGATAAATTGTGTACATTTCAGTCTATATATATATATATATATATATATATATATATATATATATATATATATATATATATATATATATATATATATATATATATATATATATATATCAAGGTCATGGCCTTTATTAGCAGGTCCTCTAGACTTTATGGGATGTTTGTCAATAACTGTTCAGTGCACAAAGGTAAACAAACACAAACGCTTATACATTGATAAATATTCAATTAGCATATTAGGATAAAACAGTACACCCAGGACCACTTATGTAAAAAAACAAAAAAAGCCTTCCAAGTTCCCCCATGATCAACAAAAATGCAAAGCAGTTGTGTTGTTAAAGTGTTTGTTCAAAAAAAAAAAAAAAAGGAACTGAAATTTATTTACTTAGTATATTCCTCCAAACTTACACAATTTAACATTGGGTAAAATTGTAACTTTTATGCTATTTAAAAATAGAAGCATATTTTTTTTTTATAATGATTCATTCAAATGTACACTATGTTAACATTAAACATGAGATTAAAAAATGTAACTAAAGGAAAGTTTAAATGTGAACAGTTTTTAAAGATTGAATGTAATGGTACTGAGCTTCTAAATGAAATAGAACTGACACTGTAATGAGCAGTGATTCTTCTTCTTTACGTATCCCACATACCATTAGTCATCCTGGTACCACATTGAGAATCATTCAGTTAAGATGAATGTTACAGCAGTAACTTAGATAAAAAAAAATAAAAATCATTGTTTCAAAAAAATCTTTTTAAAAAACAGTCTTTAGGTTGGCTGCCTGCAGTTCCACTGGTGGCCACTTGTAGTTGTGTCAATGTGTTGCAAGTTTGTACAAAATGGATATGAAAAATGAAAGCTAAACGGTTTTCATTCATTTTAGTCTTGTTCTTCCTTCTTATAGACAACAGACAACTGTTTCCAAAGGACTTCTATGTGGCCCAAGAGTGGAAAAAGGAGCACCAAAGACTAGTGGTGAGTTTGAATACCCTTTTTAGCCTCTTGGCCTTTTGCTACAGGGAGCACCAAAGCCCATTTTTCACTGTCTTTTTTTTCTTCTGTCTCACTATCTGAGGTGACAAGAATATTCCCATTCTCTACTCAGTGAATTCCCGAGTATACTTGTTTGTATGTCGAAGACGTTTACTACCCAAAAAGTATTATATTACATACTGTATTTGTAAAGTACGTTTTTCAAAGGGTAGGTGTGAAAATGGGTCACGCCCAGCTTGTTTGTGAAATTCATCTCTGTAAATCTCTAGCAGATAATTGTTGATGGCAACACTGTAATGATTAGTACAGTTTTTGAGTGAGTTGAAGGTAAAGATAAAAGCATTCATTTCAAATTGTCATGTCAGCTGTTATCAAACAAGTGTAGGGACCTCACATCCGCGGTACAATGGTCGCTCTTAGTGTGGATTCTTTTGTAAAAAAAAAAAACGTGTCATGTTTCAGTGGTTTGAGGCCATCAAAGAAAAAAAAATGTTTCGAAGTCACTTGTTCTGGATGTGTTTCTTCGCATGTTTTTGCTGATTTTTAGTCCTAATCTTTTTTTTATCCTGAAACCACACTAATTACTTTACCACTGTTGAAATGTCAATCAAAATAGCATGAGCAGTATTGGCCACTTGATTGGCGGGTGATGTTCATATGCTCTTTTTTTTTTTTTGTCATAGCTCTAGTAAAGCAGTAGCATCCCAACATCAAATCCCGTAAAAAAATGTAAGGTGAAGCTTGGTTTTGGTGTAAACGTAGCATTGCAGTTTCCCCCATCTGAATCTTGGACACCACTGTCTGAATGGAATTGAGACTTGAGGCCCAAATTTTCTCTGAAGTCCTCTTTAGCAAAGTTTTTGGACACCAAGCTGATCTGACCCACTTCTCTGGCTGTCAATCAATTTCCAAACAAACGGAGCATTCACACTGGTGCTAAAACACAATAACAGCCGGCGCGTGAAGCTCCGTCACACATTGTGCCATCCAGCGGGGATGTGATTGACACTTGTGAGTCAACCAGCCAGAAAGAGGATGATGGCTTGAACGGGCGACCGCAGTGCATTGTGGGTGAAAGTAACAATAATGGCTCATTATGTTCCAAAGATTGCTGAAGCCAAGTTGTGATGAATGAGCATTGTAGAGGCCATTAGTGAACAAGCACACGCGTGAATGTGACTATTGTTGCAGTGATGGTTTTTATGTTAAAGACATGCTGATGCATTAGTCTCACTACATAATAGCAAAATTCCACTATATTTGCATAAAGCAAGACTTTTGTGTTTTGATAGTGCGACAGAATTACTCAGGCTCCTAATCACTGGTCAGGTCATAATTGGAAGCTTGCTACCTTATGAGAAAAATGTGCAATATGTATAACTTTAAGTACCCAGTGGATAATACTCTCAATTTCCATTGATTTGGTCAAATACATATTTTAATTTTTAATGTTTTGTAATTTATACATCTTTTCTCAGAAGCAGTCAACCATCGTTTGGTTAAAAACCGTACAAATGTATGGCGATTAAAGCTTAACGTTTCACCAACAGAGAGCGCTAATGCGCAGCTGTGAAATTCCGATTGGAGGTTGTTGTGACGTCACAGCTCTGGAAAAACTGAGAGTGGGTGAACACGTTGGACAGATTCAGAATTTTATTTAATGATTAACCCATTCAATCTTAAAGACGTGTTTACATTTTTAAATAGTCCTGACATTCAATCCTAACAACTTATTTCATAAGCAATAAATACATTTTTAAAGTAATTACTTTAGCACTTAATTACCTATTGTAATTGTGTCCATTTTTAGACGCTCACACTTGAAATTTTGGAAAGAAATGAAATTAAAATACATTTTTAAAAATAAAATACATACGCTTTGTAGCGTTCTAGACATCTGGGAGGGAAAATAAATAAATAAATAAATAAATAAATAAATAAATAAATAAAAATCAATGCACCTTTTGTTAGGTCCACACTCCGGTACTTGAACAGAATGTAGACCTCAGATAGACAGACTAGCTCGATTAATGTCCAAAAAATTTATGAACAGAAAGCACATGCCAAGGTTGGAACAACATCAGAAATCGGTTAATATATCAAAGTACAACCAAAGGGACTTACAAAAACACCCAAGCAAAACTCACAAAGATGCGGAGGGGAGCGGAGTCCACATGAGAACGATGAGAAAGTACGAATTAAAAATAACTATTTGTATAAGAACAAGGAAAAACTCGGAAATAAAGTATCAACAAAAAGCTACAGAGCGAATAAATGCAAAAATCGTAGACAAGAAAACTCGGAGCAACACACAAAAGATGGCGTGGAATAACCCGGCGTCATTCTCCTGCTCTGGCCGCACTAAAGGAGGTGTTGATGACTGATGACTGATGAACGTCAGGTGTGCGGCTAGCAACTCCGCCCCCTCATCAAGGACGCTCCAGGCCTCTAGCACAAAAACAAACCGCCGTGAGCTGGAGACCTGACACCAAGGTACATATTGGAAGTTGGGGAATGTCTAAGTAATGGGTGGGCTTCACAACATCAGTTTTAACCTGTAATAACACAATTTACCACTAGATGGCGAGAATCACATAGAACTTTCACTTTTTCATCAACATGAGAAGAGATGAACAGCGAAGTTTCATATTAACATGCAACTTGAATTTAATGTGACAGTTAATACACACATACGGAAATAAACAGCATTACACATTAATAATTGATGAGAAAGTCCAAAAGTATGCAAGCACTGTTTGTTTTTCTTCACAACTACTGACAAGCCTTTTTCATACATAAAGGTGAACATTGAGTTTCCCAACCTTGGTCAAAATTTCAACAACGTTTGCAAGCCCCTCACAAAATTCTAGCGCTTTTTCTGTTAGTTTGTACCTTTTATGGAAATGTTCTAACCATAAACAGTACATATTTGTATCTAGGGATTCAACTGCGAATCCCGTAGGGCACATCACACAACGCTGTATCCTGGAGAACAAAAATGAATCCCTACAGTAGCCTTTTATCTGACAGCGTGGAGCGGGGCTTCCGAATGGCAGTGCATGCATCTCGCTGTGAGTCTGCAAATGCATTTTTCTGAGGAAAAAACGATCCTAGGGATGATCCAATACGTTAAAGTGCAATGTGCTAAATTAAACATGAAACGGGAAGTCATTTAATGCTCACGCTATTGATTTGACAATAATAAACATTTGGCAGCTGGAGGCCTTGCTTGCTTGTTTCTTGCTTTGCTGCGCGCGGTCTTTAGTTAATGAAAGTGGAGCAGCTCTCCATTAGATTGCACCTGTCAAACTGCCTGAAAAGCACTTTTTGCTCTCACAAAAGTGTCCTGGTCCATCTCCATGACGACTCAATGCGTGCGCGTTAGTGCATGCGTGCAATGAATGTTGCGGTAGCGTGTTGTTGTCAAAAGGGTTTTTACTCTCTAAAAAGAGAATGAGACGTCTCGATCCAGACTGGATGGGAGGACAGAGAAATAAGCCCGGAGTAAATGTAAAAAATAAACGCTGTACAATTATCGCTATACAAGATTGCGCAACAAAATGTAGGTGCACTCAAAGGGTTTGCTTTCATAAACACAAAAAACAAATGTAGGCTTTATTAAAAAGAGAAAGAAAGCAAAATTGCACATCACACTTGAAGTGAGGGCTCATATTGCAAAAACACTTGTATGACAATTTACTCTTAAATCAAGGCCCTGCCGGAAGTCAAATTAGACATGTTGATTACTCTTACTAGTTAAATAAAAAATGTGTTGGCAGTCAGTTTTAGTTTAGATTTGGGTGAGATGTGCAGAGAAAAGAGATCCAATTTGATTTATTATACTTTTATTTTACGTTTCTCTGAACTCATCCACTCCCGGCTCATTTGATATTTGACGTCTATTGCCGTCAATGGCATTGAATGTCAAAATTTGAATTTTTTTTTTTTTTTCTGTTCTGACAAAGCAGTGAGTCAGTCACCGCAGTCGACAGCTACTAACCAGTGTTTTGCTTTACATCCGCGTCCAATTTAACAGCAGTCCAACGGTGCACAGCTATTATTAAGGGCACAATGTAAATTTTACACCACTACATTAGGTATATATTACAAAACAGTTTATATGCACAAGTCTTGAAGAATCTTCTCAAGGCGAATACAACAACCTTTGTCGAAAGATGTAAACAACTCTTGGCAAAGGAAATGAGAGAATATGAAAATATTTTTTCCAATTGGGCCTTAAGTCATGCCGTCATAAAATGTTCAGCAAGGCTTACAGCAGCTGGAGGTGCGGATAAGAAAACAAGCTTTTGTCCCCGGAGAGGGCAATAAGATGAAGCTCAGCTGTCGGGCATGTTCAGGGCTGACCCACGGGTACGAACCCACGAGAGGGAACAACAACAACCACGCGGTGTGTGTGTGTGTGTGTGTGTGTGTTTGCATGAACCATCTGCTGTAGACGGTATTGATTTTCATCCCTTTGATATTTAATCAACAAGTTCCTACACTTTAAACCAATTGGGACTCGCATGCTAATTAATCAGCACGCGGACTTTGGGGGATTGGTCGCCAATGGATACTGTCACAACCGATCAGTGAGCTGTGACAGAGGAGTCAATGACGTGCCAATTAGCTGATTAGACGAAAAGTTGCTGTTTGCTGTAGTGACTCATTGGAACCTTTCACATCAATATGCATGTATAATAGAAGAAAGCAGCTGGATAGGTATTTCCACTGTAGTTATTGTTTTACATATATTTTTTAAAATCATGACTCCAGCAAATTAAAAAGGAAGTTTTCAAAAATGCAAACAAGCTATTCTGATTATATTGCATTTATGGAATATGAATTAAGGCATCGACGTCTTACGGTCGATTGAAAGTGACTTCACAGTTGCTCAGGGCTCGAGGGCTCACCAATGAGGCCTCTGCTTGCAAACAACATGATCGAAATTATTACAAATTTTCTTGAAGTACTTTATAGAGTGTTTTTTTATTTTTATTTACTTTTCAGAAAATGCCTCATTTACATTTCTTTCAATGTGTTTTAGTTAAGGAATTGTTTGTAGTATTAGTTTGAGTTTTTATTTAAAAATATAGCGTAATTGTGGGGTGAATGATACAAACGGTCACTATGGATTGTGCGGTAAGGCAAAGTTTGTTGTATACCTGCTGTAGAATGACAATAAACACATTTTTTCTATTCTGAAGAAAAAACACTTGTTTTTATTACATTTTCCATTTATTTTTCCCATTTACTTTAATCACTTTTGAAAATTTGGTGAACTATAATAACCAGGGGAAATAAAAACTGAAAAAATTGTGTATAAACAAAAACTACTGTTTAGCACATTTACTACCTTTGACGGCTATACCCATCAAAAATGTGTTTTTACTGGGACAGGAATTAATGGGTAAACTCAATCACCGAGCTGGCAGTGAATGAGTTAATAGCTGACAACTTCAAAACCTTCAAAAGTTCATACGTTTATCCTGATGACTCACGAATAATAGAACAACACAAATCAAATGGAATAGTTGTACACTGCAGATATAAAAGTGGTGATGTTTAGAGTGTGAGCAATGTGTTGAGGATCCAATAGGCAGCGTTATTATTTACCAATTTGGAGACAATCTTTCCCCCGGCAGAGAGTTCTGCGCTCTGTGTTTGTCTTTGCGTCTGCCTCCATTTAAAGACGGCGCTTCCTGCTAGCTGAAGGACAATTTCACGCACAGTGGTGTGTTTGTTCTGTGCTGTGGAAAAAGCAACATCGGAATGAGGTGCGGGCAGGCTGAAAAGTGCACAACCATGCCGCTTTCACTGCCTCAGAGATGAATGTTCTTGCAATTCTTAGCTTTTAAGAGGCTTTTTTTATGGCTTCAGACACAAAGTCTCCTCCAGCGCGCCGCGCTGTAGCTAATAATGTGCAGACTCGCAATGCATAACAAATGGGCGAGTTGAATCAATAGCTGGAATGTTACAAATACAGCTCGGGAACAATGCGTCAATCAGTGGATGACAGTCTTCTGTTTTTTGGGGCCAAGTGAGGCCAAGTGTGCCACCAGATTCAGCATATGCCGCTGGTGGTCAAAAGAGCTTGATTTGTGTTAGGAAAAGGCCATCTACTAGATGGAGTAGCCCTGGCTACAGAGTACACTTTGAGGCGTGGCTTAACATTGGGGTGGTCCTAAATGTCTAACTCCGCCCGCATACATTCTCATTGCCTTTTTTCTTTCCTATTTTTGACTTCAAATATTCCTTGGTGGCTGTCTTATGAGGTCACGCTTACCTTTTGTAACGCTTAATGGTAATGACAAATTGAAAATTACAACTCTCCATCAGTCAACGTGGAGCTAACAATTGCTTGATGGAAGTGGTCGAAACAGACATTTTCACACCGAGTAAACAGAAGGTTGAAGAGCCCAATTAGCATGTTTATGGGTTCTGAAAATATTCTGTGTTGGTTCTGAAAGCCTACACTCTGAAAACAGTTACACAAAATGACCCATTTCGTACGGTCTTTTTTGCAAATTGTCCCAAATAGTGCATCTGTCCTTTTTTGACCCATGATTGGGTTATTTTTGAGCCAACAATTGTAAGAGTGTATAGTTCATTGGGTTCTACTGATGCGTGGTGCTACCAATGTTTAAAACTAGCACTAACATGTAAGTATGTTCAATGCATTTACAGAATATGTTCAAACAATTTTTTAAATAAATAAACCTATGTGACGATGCGTTTTCACTATACCAGGCTTATGTCTCTGAAAATGAAAATTGAGAGACTGATATATGTTGGTATTGGACGTATGGACACGTCCTTAGGTGTGATTGGATGCATGAATGGTTGTTCATACTGTATCTGTGTGCCCTGTGATTACAAATATAAACGAGCATAAAAGTGGAATTGTTCCATGTCACAGGCTGATTCGTCATGTAGGTGATGTGTCACCATTAGTAGGAAAAGGTCATGAGAAGGATGACTTTGAGGAGTGATCAAAACAATACATGATTATTTACCGGTATGTTATTATTATGATACGTTAATAGCATATATAATTACTCAAAAGGCATTTCAAAACTTTAACCTTTCTTTTAAATTTTTATTCTTGCCGCAGTCTACTAAGCTCTTCTTTTCATACGATTTGATTACAAGTTGAACTTTTTGGCTTCTGAGAAATGAAAGTCGAGACCTTAAGGAGGTTGTTTTTGTCAATATCTCAAAGCTAATATACATTTTTAGCATTGATCTCACAGATATTCAAATGTATTCATGAGTACGTTCAAACAAAATTGTAAATGCATTCATACAAATTTGCCATTCCAAAAATTGTTGCTTCCAACATTGGCATGCTTCCGTTCAATAGTTGTGGTCAAAAATGTCCTTATATACTGGTTCATAGAAATGTCTGGCTTGGGTATTTTTCTTTTTTTTTTCTTTTCGGTTATTATTGTAAGATTAGGGATCTCTCTCCCTTCATTTCACAGCAAAAATGCATTCATCGCAACTACGCGGAACTGATCCAAATTAGAATTGAGAGACCTTGGTGAAAGCCTGCAGTAACATTATAATTTAGCAATTTATTTGCAATACATTTATCGTTCCCTTCATTATTTATGGTATTACATTTCAAAGATCTGTGTGTGTGTGTGTGTGTGTGTGTGTGTGTGTCGTTGAGTGAATTAGTAGGGCCCTCAACTCTGTCTCCTCTGGTTGATGAATGAAGGTTTGCTCTCTTTTCCGCTTTCTCAAAAACAAGCCCCTCATCTCTCCACCATCGATCGATTGCCCCTCAGGATCTCTGCCCCTGTCGGCATGGCAACAGACTGTGCCTGTACTCCATCAACACCCTCACAGTTTTGTCATTTCAACACCCTCACAGTTTTGTCATTCAACTCTTGTTCATGTGTTGTTTTTTTTCCCACCATTCCTTGCGTGTGAATTAAATATGTATGTTTTTGTGCTAGTTTTGACGTCCGACAAAGGAGTGTGAAATATTCATTATGGTTGTTTGTAATGTGTTGGATATTTACTGAAAATGGAAAGGGGACGTTGCACACGAGTTGGCTACACCCGGTGAGACTAGAGTCATAAATATGACAGAAAAAGGTAGCTCATTACTCTTGCTATTGATATTATTATTTTAGCGTCTGGAGCATGTTTCACTTAAGAATTTTGTTAGGCACAAAAAGTAACACAAATAATTTTGCTGTACATGATAATACACAGGAAGGCTACTATTCTCCAGTGATTCTTCATAGACTAGTAACTTGTATAAGAGATTTTGTTCATTGGCTAGATTTGAACCACATACATTAGACGAGTGACAATAAGTCCAACAAAAAATGTGCATTGTAGTGCGTAGGCAGAGAGCGGTGGCAAATTAGATGATGTAGAAACAATAAAAAAAAAAGGAATGAAAGAAAATTAAGTCAATTTACCCACAATGAAACATTTGAGTGTTTCTCTTCAAACTTCAAAGGAAGCAGGGAGTATCTGTGCTTGCTCCTCAAATAAGTCATGAGTCGCTTTTATTTGGACATATACTTAGCTCATTAAATTACTTTGCTATTCATTAAAAGGATGGATGGCATTTGCACACTGCGCCCTCTTTATTGGATGACAATAAACTCCTTGTTTCATGATTTAAAAGTGGCCTCCACAAAGCATGCATTTCCTTTGCTGTTGCTGTTGTTTTTTGTTTTTTTCCTTTACATAATTTTCCCAAGCTTCATAAAGAGCCTGAAGCCAGGATGTTTTAGTAGTGAAGTGATGTGGGGACACCTCAACATTTTTTTTTATTACATTGCATCAAATCAGGAGTCGGGGGTCAAACTCATTCGACATCACATTTGGACATACGCCAAATGGACAAATTTCTTGTCCGAAGAATGGCTGCTGAATTCTGACGCACAGAGCAGCACCTCGCATAAGTAACGGGTACCAGGAAGACACAGCATGTCCGCTATTATGGTGCAAAGTGCTCAAAAAAATAGACAAAAATGAAAATACTTAAAATATTTAAATACTTACATATTTAAAGCATTAATATTTTTTTGCAGGTGCTGCATATCTTGTGTTCATTTAGATTGACCCAGGTCTACTAAAATAAATCTATCTATCTATCTATCTATCTATCTATCTATCTATCTATCTATCTATCTATCTATCTATCTATCTATCTATCTATCTATCTATCTATCTATCTATCTATCTATCTATCTATCTATCTATCTATCTATCTATCTATCTATCTATCTATCTATCTATCTATCTATCTAACTGCCCATCTATATTTACAGCATTTTTAAAAGAGGGGGGCAGTTTGTCTGTACTGATGGACTGTCCGTCGTTCTGTTGGTGACGGACCGGCGTTTTGCCAACGCACCACCAAATGAAAAAAAAAAAAAAAAAATTGAAAAAACGGTTACTAAGTTTGACCAAACAGTATCATTTTAACCCATCTTTATGAAGGTCACTACCTGTGACGGTTTGCCACCTGACCAAGTTAAATCTTCCAAAGAGACAATGATTACACTTTTCTGCTGTTATTGACATGTTCATTTTCTCTGTTTCTGCCTTTAGGTGAACTACAGCCGTTCTTCGTGTGCTCTCCAGGAAGTGCTGCCATGTCTTGCCTGGCCTCACCCACATCTCTCCTTTTCTTCTTCGCCGTCCTCTTCCTCTCCTCATTGCCACCCTGCCGGTCCGAGTCCCAGCGTGGGGCGACAGTCTCGGCCTCCGTTCTGCCCTCCTCCCTGCCATCTGCCGGGCCGTACGCAAATGGCAGCGTACCGGCCAGGGGCAAGTGCGACGCCGTGACGGTGTGCAAGCCAGGGATCCTGTTGCCCGTCTGGAAGCCCAACCGGCCCGGCCTCGGGGACCAGATCGCCCGGGCGGTGGTCTACTTTGTGTCCCTCATGTACATGTTCCTCGGCGTGTCCATCATTGCCGACCGCTTTATGGCGTCCATTGAAGTCATCACGTCACAGGTGAGGTCAACTCTTGAAAATCTCTGGAAAACCCCTGGAAAATAGAATATTTTTATTTCTGGTAAACATAAACCATCTATGATTAAGCACACACACAAGTTTTTTTTATCAGTTATTTATTGTGAGAAATACCCTAATTTACAGACTGAAACTGACTAGAATGGCACAAATTGACCCAGCCAGTTATCACAAAAATGCAATTGATTGCGGTTCCTCGTAACAAAGCGTTCAAAAGTAACCTTGGGCAATGAGCCACATGCTTCTGGGATCCATTTTGAGCACCTACTTAAGTTGCCAAATATGGCTCGCAAACATCATTCATTATTCATTATTATTGAACCTTTTAAGCAGGACTACAAATACGGCAAGAACCCAACAGGAACGTATTCGATTAATTGGACATGTTTGTTTTGAAATGCAGTATATAATGAGCGAGAGTGCTATATGACTTCTCTTTAATGATCCTACAATTCTTTATATACTCTAAAACATTCCATTTCACTGCTGTACAAATTGCCAATTGTCATCACTCAAATGCCTCGCATATGACCTTAAGTGACATCCCATTCCTAATTCACATAGTTCAATGTGATGTTAGTGCACTCTTTGCAGCTATACGATCTTTAAAATGGCTTTTTAAAGGAGCACCGCTGATCAGATACCCTTGCTCACGACATTTAATTATGGTTCATGCACTTCTAGGGAGATGCAATCTACATTTGCACTGGCCTTTGTGCTTTACTTGTGACACGAGTATTAGACAAAAAACAAAAAATGGAATTTTATATATATATATATATATATATATATATATATATATATATATATATATATATATATATATATATATATATATATATATATATATATATATATATATATATATATATATATATATATATATATATATATATACTGCTGTACTGTATAATATATTTGCAAGTAATCTTATGGGGTGTGTTTGGCGAACAGGAAAAGGAGGTGACCATTACCATGCCAAACGGGGAAACATCAGTGGCAACAGTTCGAATCTGGAACGAAACAGTGTCTAATCTGACGCTAATGGCTTTGGGCTCTAGTGCACCAGAGATCCTGCTTTCAGTCATTGAGGTACACACATGCACACACATATACTCTAGTCATACATATGTGTATATTGTGGTTTATAAAGGTTTAAAAAACATTACTATCTGTGCCGCTAATCCTTCAACTGGTCACCATCTCTGCAGGTTTGCGGTCACGAATTCAAAGCGGGCGAGTTGGGACCGGGCACCATTGTGGGCAGTGCCGCCTTCAACATGTTTGTGATCATTGGCATTTGCGTGTGGGCCATCCCACAGGGCCAGGTGCGCAAAATCAAACACCTGCGGGTCTTCTTCATAACTGCCTTCTGGAGCATCTTCGCCTACATCTGGCTCTACCTCATCCTGTCTGTCATGTCGCCTGGTGTGGTCGAGGTGAATTGGGCTCTGACGTATATGCATACACCTTATATACACATACAGTATGTATACAGTATGTGTATACACATACCTGTGTATACAGTACATATATTGCACATGATACTATTATTACTTGTACAGCAGTAGAACCTCCAGTTACGTTTTATACAACCCCGAGATGCCTCGCCGGTAACCATCATTCAAATAAAAACACCAGCTCCACTCAATCAATCATCCCTCCAATTTGGGTCAATCATATACAATTGACCCTGCAATTGGCTGGCAACCACTTTAGAGTCTGCCCCACCTACCGCCAGTCGGCTGGGATAGGCCCCAGCAAGCCAGGGATAAACTACTGTACAAAATGGATTGATGGATACAAATGACGGATATAATTTGAACTGTTTCTGTGTCAGGTGTGGGAAGCCTTGGTGACCTTACTATACTTCCCGGTGTGCGTGATCCTGGCCTGGATTGCCGACCGCCGCCTGCTCTTTTACAAATACATGGGCAAGCGCTACCGTGCCGACAAACGCCACGGCATCGTCGTGGAGATGGAAGGAGACCTGACCCCCAATAAGGGCGGCATGGAGATGATTGCCGATGGCAAGTTCCCGCCAAGGGGGGGTGCCGTCGTCCCGGCCGAAAACTGCGGCATCGACGGCGCGGCGGCCAATAATGTTAGCGCGGCGACGGCCGGATCCATCTCCATGGGAGCTGGTGGAACCCTGCCCAATTCCAACAGCGCCTTGGTCAATATGGAGAGCAGTCGGGAGCTGGACGAGAGCCGCAAGGAGGTGGGAAGCCTACATCGCAGAACACGTATGGATCGTTAACAACTAATCGTTGAGCTCTACCGATGACCTAGAACGTAGTTCTGTATTTACAATGTTTCTCTTGCATGCAAAAGTTTCACCATTCTTGTGTTAAGATGCAAGAGACTGGTACATAAATCCCATGCTTTAAAATCTTCAGTCAAAAAACAAACAAACGTACTCATATTCATGTTTTATGCATCCACCTCAAGGTCATTCGCATTCTGAAGGAGCTGAAGCAGAAGTACCCAGACAAAGAGCTGGATCAGCTGGTAGAGCTGGCCAACTACTACGCCCTGCTGCACCAGCAGAAGAGTCGAGCCTTCTATCGCATACAGGTGACATGTCGAGTCTTTAGGACTGTCCAAGTTAAAAGGTTTATTTTCATCATATTTAGTGTCTTGTTTCCTTTTAAATATAATCAGTTCTATTTACTTCCTGTGGTAAATGAAACGCTAACTTTGACACCAAACTTAGAGGAACGTCACCAGCGTAAAGACAAAGACTGCTATTTAACGTGAGGATTTTAAGTTAAATCCAAGATGTTACAACCTGTTATAAGCTTTGAAGAAAATAAATGTATACATATTAATATAAAAATTGCGATTTGTGGTTTATCAGAGAAAAAGCAACAATGCTGAATTGTATTTTTCCAAAATAAAAATAAAAGAGTTTGCCAATGTTTTATTTTGATTCAAGAAAATGATAACGATTCTACTCAGAGGACCAGAATAATTGGTTATAATTGGTTATTTGATCGTCAAAAATGATTAACGGATAATTAGATAATTGATTATATGTTGACTAATCAGTTGTTGCAGCTCTGCTTTTTTTTTTTTGTCAGCAGCTGTATGAAATGACCATTTTTCAACATTGGTAGCAGAAAGAGACAACCCTAAAATCCAAATTTTCTGTTGGACTAACACAGCCTGGTTTTCTCTTCTCTGTTCTTTCAAGGCCACGCGCATGATGATCGGAGCCGGCAACGTGCTGAAGAAGCACGCCGCCGACCACGCTCGTCGCACTGTGGTCACTGATGAGGAGGCGCCAGAAGAGGACGACCTGGGCGTGTGCAGCCGCATCTCCTTTGAAAGCGCTCACAGCCAGTGCATGGAGAACTGCGGCATCCTCACGCTGGCTGTTGTATGCCAGGGTAAGGAATTGTCATGTGACTTTCACCAGTGAACTGAGTCTTTAGAATGGCTCTTCACAGTGACCAAAGAGTGCCTGTTATTTAAAAAAAAAAAATTCTCAGAGCACTGGTTGGTCATTTTCCAATTAGCCTGACACATCCTCGCGACTACTTCATCGCAAATTATTGCCATCAAACTACCTAGCTGCCAACATCAACAAAATGCCTTCGTTAAATCATATTCATATTGCTAATTAAGAATGCTAGGAAACAGCTCATGCTAGTCAGGACAGGATGTATGGTGCATTCAAATGCAGTCAGACATTTATCCAGAAAAAAAGGCCATCGATGCATTAAACATTAACAACTGCACAAATAATAATAATAATAATAATAATAATAATAATAATAATAATAATAATAATAATAATAATAATAATAATAATAATAATAATAATAATAATGACACATTATTATTGTTTAGTAAAAAAACATTGCTTCAGGTCCCTTGGATTAACCTGCAAAAAAAGTTTAAAAAAAAGCTCTGAAAGGTCAGTCAATGACTTTGAGACCAATGTTAATGCTCTGCAAAAAAAGAAAAATATTTCCAGCCCTGAGGTATGACATGAATTGTGATGTATCACAATGAATAAAACTTCATAGTTTAAAAAAAACAAAACAACAAAAGTAAACAGCTCATGAATGAAAGGCTCCCTCAGCAGATTCAAAAGTCCGATCACTACTTACCACAATATTTTAGAAGACAATATTTCATGCACCGTCATTTAAAGAGTATGACATAAATTGTGATGTATCACTTAATCCCAGTGTTTATTTTATGAGTAAAACATTGTTTTAAGATCAACTAAAATAAATAGGAGCCAGTCTTTTGATGGGCTCTCCTTAGTACTGTACTTGGTTTGTGAATGAATTGCTCCTTTTGAAGATCAAAAAGTCCCATCATTACTTACTGCCTACAATATTCTAGGAGAAGACAATACTTACTATCCCATCACTTAAAGTATCGTACCGTATCGCTAGTCCCTGTGTGAAAGAAAAGAGCCAGTCTCCTAAATGGCTCTTTTTAGTGAAGAATTTGTGAAGAAAGATCCAAAGGTTCCATCTCAAAATAAAACAAGGGCCTGGCTTTTAATCGTAGCCTGATTATCATAACATTAAAATCTAAAAGTTGACGCGCTATTGACATGAGGAATTTGAAATCCAATGTTTTCAGGGGGCCTGGGAGAGAACACCTTTTACGTGGACTACAGGACGGAAGACGGCTCGGCCAACGCCGGCTCCGATTACGAGTACAGCGAAGGAACGCTGGTGTTCAAACCCGGAGAGACTCGCAAGGAAATTAAAGTAAGAATAGACAAAGTTTTCTTTCCACATCGAGAACCACAATGACGCTTCCGATCGCTTAGGTGGGCATCATCGACGACGACATCTTCGAGGAAGACGAGCACTTCTTCGTGCGGCTGCTCAACCTGCGGGTGGGCGACGCCGAGGGCATGTTCGAAAGCGACGAGGCGGGCGCGGCGCCCAAGGGCCGGCTGGTTGAGCCTCTGGTGGCCACGGTAACCATCCTGGATGACGACCATGCCGGCATCTTCACCTTCAGCGAGCGCATGGTGCGCATCAGTGAGAGCGTGGGCACCATGGAGGTGACGGTGGTGCGTAACTCCGGCGCCCGCGGCACCGTCATTCTCCCGTACCACACCGAGTCGGGCTCTGCCAAAGCGGGCGAGGACTATGAGGACGCGCAGGGCGAGCTGGAGTTCACAAACGACCAGACCACGTGAGCTCCGCCCATTGATGCTGGGTTATGCAAAGTTTAGCAGAAAAGAAACTCCGCCTCATGATCCGATGTGTGTTTGCATGGGCAGTCAGACCCTCCAGGTGAGGATAATTGATGACGAAGAATATGAGAAACATGAGAACTTCTTTATCGTCCTGGAGGAGCCACGCTGGCTGAAAAGAGGCATTTCGGGTAACCGTACACTCTCTCGCAGCGACCGCATACTAAGTAGTTGTCACATTCACTCATAAAAGACAAAGATATTAAGAAGAAGAATAAAACAGAAGAGAAGGAAGAAGCAGCAGATGAAACAGAAGAATGACTAAACAAAATAAGAAACTAAAGAAGAAGAGGAAACAGAACAGAAGAACACGTTAACCACATACATCCAACATGCATGTTCAGCACATGTATGTCCAATATGGTCAATACATACACCCAAGACACTAAGCATGTTAACACCAACATATAGCCACCAAATAAATGAGTATGTTGCGTATTTTGAGGCATCATTCATGTACTGTATTCATGTATGATTTCGCCTTATCAATTTATCCTTCTTTTTTTGCATTCATCACAGCACTGCTACTCAGCCAAGGTAAGACGGCTAATTTAGTTATGTATGTATGTAAGTATGCACAGATCTACTTTATGTATGTATGTATGCATGCATATATGTAATGTGTTCGTGTACGTATGTATGTATGTATGTATGTATGTATGTATGTAAGTATGCATAGATGTACTTTATGTATGTATGTATGCATGCATATATGTAATGTGTTCGTGTATGTATGTATGTATGTATGTATGTATGTATGTATGCATGCATGTATGTATGTATGTATGTATGTAAGTAAGCATATATGTACTGTATGTATGTATGTATGCATGTATGTATGTATGTATATATGTATGTAAGTATGCATATATGTACTGTATGTATGTATGTATGTATGTATGTATGTATGTATGTATGTACTGTATGTATGTATGTATGTATGTATGTATGTATGTATGTAAGTATGCATAGATGTACTTTATGTATGTATGTATGCATGCATATATGTAATGTGTTCGTGTATGTATGTATGTATGTATGTATGTATGTATGTATGTATGTATGTACGTACGTACGTACGTAAGTATGTATGTATGTATGTATGCATGCATGCATGCATGCATGCATGCATGCATGTATGTATGTATGTATGTATGTATGTATGTATGTACGTACGTACGTACGTACGTACGTATGTATGTATGTATGTATGTATGTATGTATGTACGTACGTACGTACGTACGTACGTAAGTATGTATGTATGTATGTATGTATGTATGTATGTATGCATGTATGTATGCATATATGTACTGTATGTATGCATGCATATATGTACTGTATGTATGTATGCACACATATATGTATGTATGCATGTATGTATGCATATATGTACTGTATGTATGCATGCATATATGTACTGTGTTCATATACCTACGTATGTATGTATGTATGTATGTATGTATGTATGTATGCATGCATGCATATATGTACTGTGTTCATGTACGCATGTTTGTATGTATGTATGTCTGCATGCATCAATGCATGCATGTATGTAGGTATGTATGCATGTATGTATTCATTGCCAAGATGTGGAACGAGGCATGTGGAATGAGATGCAGCATGAATTTAGTACAATAATCAAAAGTAATTGAGCCAATGCTAGGTTATTTTTCTCATTACATTGGGTTGAGGATTTGACCTAAAATGTCGGGTTGAATGCCAAATGGCGACTATGCGGTAGTTCAATGTACCGCTTCATCATTATGAAAGTCACGGGCATGCACCATGTGGAGAAAAAGGTGGTCCGCAGCCTGCTGATGATAGCCTGCTGCTCGGCCTTGATCATCGTAATAATGCGGGACAAGGCGCTGTTATGCACCGACTTGATCGTCATTGAATTGAACAAATTTGAAACGCGACTCACGTGGCCTTAAATTCTCCTTTCAGAGGGGTCCGAGGGCCAGCTGAGCGCCGAGGAGGAGGAGGCCCGGCGGATTGCCGAGATGGGCAAGCCCATCTTGGGGGAGCACAGCCGGCTGGAGGTGGTCATCGAGGAGTCCTATGAGTTCAAGGTTCACACGGCTTTTATTTCATTCGGGTGCACGCCTTACAATCTCTGTCATGCCACACTGTATTATTGTTTTATTTTATAAATCTAATTTTTTCATTAAAAAAATGACTTATTACGTTTAATGAAGCCATTGCACCCTAAAATTGTTCATTAAATGGTATTTACTGTTCTATATACAGTATATGTGACGTGTTTTGTCAAAAGCAGGCATGTATTGGGAAAACTAGCTTTGATTATTGACAAAAATGAAATCAAATAAATCAGATCAGAATTGGGGGGGTAAAAGATCAGGTTTAATATTTTTTTTAAGTGCTACAAAGCAACAAACTAATTCAGAGGTACACACACGCATATAGGTAAACATTTTACATATACTATTTATTGTTTAATAAAACTACTTGTTAACGTGATTATTATGAATGATATAATTCCTAATAATTAGTATTATAAACTACTAGATATATACATGTTACAATACGTATTTTGATTATTATTAGTTTGTTAGTTAAGTTATTAGTATTCATATTAAAATTCCTTGTATTTGAATAATTGGTTACTTTGTTATAAACAAGTAAATTTTAAGCATTAAAGATTTTAAACTGTCAAGGAATTATTTTCTCTTGCATATATTTTATGCCTCATCCATGAATAAACAGATATCTGTTCATAAAATAAACGAATAAATACATAAACAAATATGTAAATATCAGATATCTGTTCATAAAATAAACGAATAAATACATAAATGAATATGTAAATATCCGATTTCAATAAATAAATAAATAAATAAATAAATAAAAGGTTTTCCCTCTAGTCCATTCATTTGTGTGTCGTCAGTTTACATCAATTGGAGATGTTTGATACCAATTTTTTTCCTTTTTTCAAACTGATATGAGTACATGTCCTTAACCCGTGATTCCAAGTACAGATACATAGAATTTACCCACCAAAAACACGATATTAAAGAAATACCAATCTATTCCATGATCACGTTTTTCCTCAAAAATTGCATGAAATTAATGGCAATTTTCTATTCTTTTGCGATCGTAAAACTGCTCCAAGGAGAGCATCTGATACTTGTATTGGCTGTAGTATTGGCCCAATATCGATACTTGGTTACTCGTCAATCCCTAATAAAAATAAAGTGCAGATGCAGCTGAACTTAGAAATACATGCTCTACTAGTTCATGATATATTTTCTCATTTTCGATTCAAGCGCCATCATAACACCGTCAAACCAGGGTGATTCATCATTTATCAGCATGTTATTATCACCTACCAACGTCAATACGTTTAACTTGGTTTGGTTAATAACTAGCAGTAAAAGCAGACAAGATGTTGAATTTATGTGCAACTTGTCCATTCAGTTCTAATGGATGGTCTCACGCTTGGGAAACGGCTGACGTCAAAGCTCCCCCACAGTCGTTGGTGTGCTCGTTGATGCTCTTCCCGGCGTGTTAATGACTTATCGATGTCGCCAAAACGCTCAAATCCCCGCAGCAATTCATCTCTGCGCGAATAGGTGGAGGGAAAATCGGGAGCTTTATGCTCTCAGGGGTCCCTAACCTTTTTATCACCACGGACCTGTAAACGTTTGAGATGTTTATCGTTTTAACTCAATTACTCAGGTACATAGGCAAGAATTATATATATTTCAAAAATGTACACAAATTGCATTGATTAAATCAATCATAACGTCAATACAAATGCATTTCATTTCAACTCAATTAGATGCAAATGAGTACTTATCATCTTTGCATAAGTTAACATACCAAAGGGAAATACCTGAAATAAACGAAAATGCCAATGAGCTAAACGTACTATAGTGCATCCTTCCTCACTACAAAATGTAATATCAACAGCGGCCAGAGGTGGTGCCAAAAAAACAAAGATCAAGTCAAACAAAGCACAAATAAAGCACAGGTCTTGAACTTTAACTCTTCTTCCTTCCTTTTTTGCACATTTTTTCTTCTATCCATTTTTTCATTCTTACTTACTTCCTTTCTTTGTAATATTTTCACTCTTTCCTCCCATTTGTCCCATTCTTGGTTCCTCACTTCCCTCTTGTCTACCTTCCTTTCTTCCTTTTACCTTCTTTGATACATTTCCTCTTTCCTTCATTCATCACACATTCACTTTCCTTCTATTCGTCCTTTCATTCTTACTTACTTGCTTCCTAGCTTCTTTTCTTGCTTCCTTTTTTCCTACCTTCTTTCTTTCCTTCCTTCCTTCCTTTCTTGGTCACACATTCACTCTTTCCTTCCATTTCCCCATTCACTCATCCTTCCTACTTTTCTTCATTCCATCAATCCTTGTATGTATGTATGCTTGTCTTTTGCTTCCTTTGCTTCTCTCCTTCTTCATCCCTCTTTAACCTCATGCATCCATCCCACATTTCTTTTTTCATTCTATCCTGCCTTCAATTCCTTCTTCATCAAATCTTTTCTATTCACAGGAGAGTAAGTAAGTAAGTATTCACAGGACGTGACTTTTTCCACATCATTTGGTTGGTTTAATAAAATGATGAAGGCTTCAGAATTAGGGTGCCCAAATAATGACTTTTGTGGTCTTTCGTGCCTTGTTAAAAGCCTTTTCGTTTTGTTTTTGACAGAGCACTGTCGACAAGCTCATCAAAAAGACCAACTTGGCGCTAGTCATTGGCACACACTCCTGGAGGGAACAGTTTGTGGAGGCTGTCACTGTGAGTGCAGGTACAGTATAGCAAGCGTGCGTGTGTCGAAAATGAATAATGAATGGATGATTTCTTTTTTTTAAACAATTTAAAATAGTCTTCAAGTCTTTGACATACATTTACATTATAGCTGCATGGGCGTGTTTCACTGACCGTGGATGAAGAAATTTGTTAGGATGGAGGTTATGACATAAATGTGCCCCACTTTGACATCACAATCTGGCAAAATTTTGCATGGCTTGCACACAAACGCATGGTCAGAAATGGGCAGACGGGAAAAGGTTTACTTGATTTGTTTGGGCTTGCACTTAGAGAGCCAATCATTTGGATGCTTTCTTGTACACAAATTTCACTTTTCCACAATAGTTTCCTTTTTCTATGATCTGACCTGCAGTCTTTCTGCAACATCAGCTTTACCGACTGCTGTTATTGCCGCACCAAGGAACTTGAAGCACTAAAGTAAAGCACCAACGTGGGATTTTTAAAAATTGCATTCATAGTTCATTCTTGGTACCAGTAACCATTATACGAGAAAGGAACTTGTTTTTTCCCATTCCATTTTAGTGCCATCTAAATGTTTAAGTAAGCCAATGTAAGCGGCAATATCGTCTGTATTATTGTAATAATCAAAGCAGAGCTGAATAATTGTGAATCCTAAACCAAAAAAGAATTTTACTACTTGCACTTTTCTGATGTGCTTTTAGAATATTTCCTAAAACAGCAACAGCAATTATCTAAAAAACAGAATTATGGCGAGTGAAAATAATGAGTGGCCATGGCTAGCTTACACAGTGGCCGTTGAGTAAAATTGTTAATATTGCATTTAAATCGTGTCAGACCGTCATCATATAACCGTTTTTTCGAGTTTGCCCTTATGTTCTATAGTAAATTGACCTGGTGGTCACTCCAGTCTCACAGTGGCGTTTATGCTGTCATCTAGTGGACAAAACAAACCCTACAGTGACCTGTGGCTTCTTGACTCTCCAAGGTGACGACGACGAGGAAGAAGGCCGCGCCGAGCGCCTGCCCTCTTGCTACGACTACGTCATGCACTTCCTCACCGTCTTCTGGAAGGTTTTGTTCGCCTGCGTGCCACCTACAGAGTACTGGAACGGCTGGGCCTGCTTCATGGTCTCAATTAGCGTCATCGGTCTGCTTACCGCCATAATCGGCGACCTGGCATCGCACTTTGGCTGCACGGTGGGCCTGAGAGACTCTGTGACCGCCGTGGTCTTTGTGGCCCTGGGAACATCTATTCCCGGTGAGTCAAGGGAATTCGGCAGCTGAGTAATTGCAACTAGTATCGACTGACATCGCGAGTAACGATACCTTGACGTAAGACCGGGTATCGGTTCGTGTGGAGAAGCAAAAGAGCGGAGTAGTGTATTTGTCTACCAAATTGCCAAATCTTGGTGTAGCCCCGCCACGACCCCGACCACACCTCATGGGTCGGCAGACCTGCGCCAGAGCGCCAAAATATGACCTTTGATCTTTAGTGATTGTAGCGCGCCTGTTTTTAAATGTAGAAAATCTGCTCATCCTACGAATGCTTCTCTCGCCTGGTCCACAGATACGTTTGCCAGCAAAGTGGCGGCCATCCAGGACCAGCACGCAGACGCCTCTGTGGGCAACGTGACTGGAAGCAACGCCGTCAACGTCTTCCTCGGGATCGGCGTGGCCTGGTCGGTGGCCGCCATCTACTGGAAGATCGAGGGCAAAGAGTTCCAAGTGAAGCCGGGCTCGCTGGCCTTCTCCGTCACGCTCTTCACTATCTTTGCGTTCATCTGCATGGGCGTGCTCCTGTTCCGGCGCCGGCCCTCCATCGGGGGCGAGCTAGGGGGGTCTCGACTCTCCCGCGTCCTCACCAGCCTGCTCTTTCTGGGACTTTGGTTCCTCTACATCCTCTTTTCCAGTTTGGAGGCTTACTGCCACATAACAGGCTTCTAAGCAGGAGAGCCATACGGTACACATTTCAGCACGTTACAGGTCCAAAGCAGGGGTTCTCACAACTTCTAGGGTGCAGAGAGAAAGACGTTTTCCAAGGCGCCGCTGAATATTCTAATGAATACAAAGTATACCCCTTCAAATTCAAAAGACGTTTTTGAGAAAATGGCATTCTACAATATTCTGGCAATAGTCATATAGTTTCAAGAGAAATCTTTGCACTCATATTTTATAGTGATGAGCAGACATAATCATAGAATACGCGAGTTTTAATATTATGATATTAAAACTGGAAATGTTGATTTTTGGCAACAAAAAAAATACAATTAATAATAAATCGGATTAATGAACAAAATAGTATTTGTTTCCTCCCAATGAAGTTCAATAATTTACATTTTAAGATCATTTAATCTATTCTGCCTCATCTATTGTGACTAGATTTTGAGTAAAGTAATGACATAGGTCAGCTCTGTGCACAAGCATTGCTTAAAAAATAAAGAAGATTTGCTTTGTTTGGAATGACAGGTCTGCAGAATGACCTCATCAATAAATTTCCTGGTATAGAGTTATTTTTAATAAATAATGACAGTTGCGTTACTTTTTCACAAGTGGTTTGAATACATAAAAGTAAAAAGTTCAAATAATCGGAAAATTTTGCAGATAGTTTTAATCAGTCAGGCCCAAATTAGAAAAGTCAAGTTTAACAAATGAATATCTAAACTGTACCTTTATTCTTTTAATCTGGAAAACATATGTCGATTGTCCAAAAGATTATAATCCATCCAAACATATTTCTCTCTTAAAAAAACATGATTATTTTTAGGGATGTGGTTCTTACAATTATTTGTTTGACCCAAAATAGGAGGAATCTGTATAAAGTGTTTCTTTTTTTAAATGTAATATTGTTGTGCAGATAATACACTTAAAAAAAAAGAAAATAATAGGAAATCATTTATTGCAAATTCTTTTGCAAAACTTGAGTTATGGCTTTGGGTTTTGGGGGACCCCCAGTTTGAGAACCACTTGTCAAGAGGGCTCTTTCATAAATACACACAAACACAGACAACACGTAAGCTCGTATAAAGTGACAGTAAGCATCTGAGGACAAAAGGAAGTGTTTGGATGGCGACTAGAGCCGGAGTGAATGTAGCGAGGATGCTAAGGAAGCTCGCAAGGACAAGGAAGATCCATCGGCAGAGGAGGAAAAAGAGTGGAATGTTTACAACGACTTTGATGTTAAGTGTTTACACGGCTAATGGACGGATCAGAAGGAAGGCACTTGTATATAGAACCACGCGCACTCAGCGAATTAAACCCCCCGTCACCAAGTTGACTCCATGGGAAGCTTTGCTGTTATCCTGCACGGTTTCCATGGTTACCATATCCACCCCAAGACCTGGAGGGAGGGGATTTTTTTTTTTTTTAAGCATGTGTGGCAATATCACCTCATATGTGGAAGTTGAACTGTACTGTAAAAAGCCATACTTGCATTTGTGTGTTTACAGTCACCTCACTTGAGGATTTTAGACCAGTGTTTCTCAAAGTGTGGTCAGCAAACTGCTGGTGATCCTCAAGAAGAAGCTCTAGTGGTCCATGGGTAGCTTAGTTTGTTTAGGTATATGTTGCATTTTGCAAACAAAAACAAATCTATTTAAGCAGCCTTTTACTTCGTAGAAAGTATAGCATCCATCCATTTTCTAGAGGACTGCCCATTCAGAGTCATGGAAAGCTGGAGCCTATCCCAGCTGACTTTGGCTGAGACGAACCATTCGCGCTTATAATAATATCTGCATACAATTCATCGTCTCAATTTCTCATAAGATGTGTCAACACTGCTACTCTTGGCTGATGCACTTTTTTTGCGAATAGTCTGGCTTTCCACCAACACCCTAAAACTCAATGCATTGACCGCGGACATCGCAATACATGGGAGAACATTCATGAAAAAAGAACATTTAAAAAAAATCAACAACACTGTTTACATCAGAAGCTGGTCTGGAAAACATTAGCAAGCTGACGATTGTCATGTCCATGCTCCAGGGAGAAACTTCAAAATAAAAGCAGGCCAAGACTATTCGTTTCATACATCACTATTTATGGTACAGTTTATTTTGAAGCAATGACTGACCTCACAATGTTTGGCTGCTTTACTATAATGGACACGATTGGCAATCAGTGCATTCTCCCCGTGTCCTTTTAGATACTGTCCAGAAAATGTGTCTATCCTGCCTGGGTCATTTTACTCTTTGTTTAATTATTGAAAAAGAAAACTGCTACGAATGTATTATATTCGAGGGGAGTAGAAATCAGGGCAAAAACGTTTGGGTAAACCCTTCCCTAAAAAAAATTTGAGCATTTGTTTGTTGTGTTTCCTGTGACTGACAGGCGGACACTCCCGGGTGTTCAGTAAGTTGGCACAAGCTCAGCCAAGACCTAAAAGAGACAAAAGATTGAAAAAAATGGATGGAAAATGCCAAGAATCCACTAAGTACTGTTGTGGTAAGCCAGTAGGTTGTCCGCTGCTTTTTACTAATTCAAGAAGTGGCCCTGAAAAACTTGGAGAAACACAGATCTAGACCAAAGTAGCGCAGCATGAATCCCCAATAGACTATTCATCTATCTAGCAGGTAATGCATGGGTGATGCTTGGTGACACCACCCATACAATGCCTTAAAAAATGACAACGTGTAGCTTATAACAAGTCCAGTTTTGATTGATTTGTCAGATCGGTCAGGATTTTCTGAGCATGTATATTTGTGGTCCTAAGGGACTGAGGCAGCAGGTCCTGCATTGCGGTTTTCATGTTTAAATCCAAGCTCATTTCTATAGTGGAACTATTAGTTTTAGTATTAGTTGCTGGATTCTGGTATCACAGTCCATCGAGGGAGATATGTGTGGCACAGTATTGCACAGGAGGGTGAAAACATCCATTTATCCTAATCGCGTTACCCCATTTCTGTACAGAAAAATTCACTGTAACACCATACATTTACACTATGTTCCCAGCAAACATTCAGCCATTTTGGTCTTTATCGCTAAGAAAGGAGCCCCATCTTGTGGAGTATAGAAACACCAGATGTGGTTCATGAGGCTTCTTTTTCCCATCACAAGTTAAAAGTGCCAAATGTGAGAATATGCTTCCCATCCCACTAGGATCCACTTTTCCCTATTTTTTTATTTTTTTTACCTTGACATTTTTTTTTAAATACTGTACCATTTTTTCTCATTCAATTGTTTCATTATACAGTCTTTTTTTCTAGGCTGAATATATGTAGATGTTTTGTTTTTTGAGAAAAAAACATTAGTGGTGTTCTCTTTAAACTATTTTTCCATCAAAAACAACAACTTATTGTAGGTGATATGTATAGTAAGCCATATGTTGCGGGTATAGTACAGCAATATAATGTTTTTTTGGGGGGAGGAGGAATGCCTTGCTAGTGTTTTTTTAATGCCTAACTATGCATGGTGTTAAAAACCAGAAGGGGGAAAAAAAAATTGTCATTTTTAACTAGCTTACTAGTACTACACATAATCGTTTTATTTCTAGCAAAAAAAAAATCCCAATATACTAACCCCACCCTTCCTCCCCCCTTTCCAGAAAGAAAGAAAACCCTAATAATAAACGGTAAAAAAAAGAAAAAAAAAATCTTGCAACATTGTTCAAAGAAAACACCGTAAAAACAGTCGACTTGTTTTCTTTTCATAACAAAAACACCAACACAATTGCTTGGGGTGCCTGATATGCGTAGTGTATAGGAAGTGGATTTTTTGTGTGGGGGGGGCATGTATATTAAGCCTTTTGGGAGGGGGCCTGGTCATATAAAAAAAAAAAAAAAATATATATATATATATATATATATATATATATATATATATATATATATATATATATATATATATATATATATATATATTTTTTTTTTTTTATATATATATATATATATATACACACACATATACACCCTCCTGTACATTTTGTCAAGCCTTTTTCTTCAAAGTAAGTTAAACATATTTTTTTTCATCCCCACTGGCGTTGTCATCCTGTTTGTCCCATTGTGGCCTGAAATGAGGCTGGCGGGACACTGAGCCCACTAAACCACTTCACCCCAACTTAACACTAACCTTGACCCGAACTATACTTCACCATTAACCCCCATACAGTCATCCCTAGTGCGCTGGTGCACATCTTCCCACATGGCAAAGAAACTCATCTGCGCAAAGAGGTCACGATATGAGTCCAGATTAGAAGCAACACAAGTGCAGCACAGTCCTGTGGACAATTTGTTTACTGTAAACACGCCAACAAGTGCGCTCCGTGGTAGTGAAATGAGAACAATTCATTTTGCCTGAATGAAGCAAACTTTGTAACCTTTCTAGAGCTGATTTTGTATACTTTCCTCGCAGCTACAATGAGGTTTATTTTGTACTTCTGAACCATGTTCAGAGTGTTCTCAGTGCGCACAAACACTACCGTAGTTTACATGAACTCGATACTGATCATAGAGATTTTGAGAAAAGTCTCAATTGTAGAATATCAGACCAAGCTAACCATGTGTGCTGACTGCTGGTTGAGTTGAAGAGCATTTCGTTAGAGATTTATTTATGTACATCAAGATGATATACTGTGCCCGCGGGTCCTCGCTTTCAAAATGTGCAATACATGAAATGTGTTTGTTGCTCTGTTTGGAATCATTCGCTCATCCCCGGAAAAATTGTTTCGTCGCCTGATGGCCCATCCTTAATAAATATTGAAGTAAGGGAGCTATAATCCTGAGAGCCATCCTACACATAGTTCCCATGTGACATCATCATGTCGACCTCGACGTGATTTTACTAAATCGCTGTGAGGAAGGTCAGAGACAGCCAATAACAGAAAGGATGAACGAAGGGTGCACAATTGATCGAATTTTAATCGCAAACACAATATTGGCTGCCATGATTACGATTAAGTGGATCCTCTGTGATATTAACATTTAAAAACATCTGATGTAACCCTGATCCTACTTGTCAAATCAAGCAGTTTGTCATCCTACCACCAGGGGGCAATGTTTCCCACATGTTTGCGTGACAAAAACATTGGCTTTTCTCACCCTAATATATTATTTACCAGTGTGAAATGACGTTTCTCACCTGATTTCTAATATATACAGTTCTAGCTGTCAACTGGAACCCATTTTGAAAAATGGCCAAAAAAATGAAAACAAATTCTGTTTGAAATGACCAAAAATGACATTTTGACTAATTGAGTAAAATGTTCTTGTGCTTGGTTCTAAGTAGGCTTCATTTTTCAGCACACGTTTTTGCCATGTCTTGGGTGAATGTTTTAATTTGTATTTATTTATTTTAATTTATTAGTGGGAACTATGTGTTATTTGTGTCCACTGTTGTGGGCAATTGTTTTCGATCTATATCGTTAGACTTATTTAAGCTACCCTACTAAGTCCTAATGTCTTTGTTGGAGGACATCTCGGCCTTTCAAGTGATGTTTCGTGTTTGGTTGGGATGCAATTGTCTTTGCTGTCTTTGCTGATAGAAAATGGACTACAAAGTGGACACAAAAGGACAGGCTTTGTCTCAGGACTTAATGTAAACACTGTTTTGTATGTTGTGTACAAAAAACGAGCAAAATCTACTTCTGAAGGACTAGCGAGTGATTCCCAACACAGCCTTTTCATAGCTTCTTGGACGCGAGGTCATCTCCGTCAGTCACGTGCCAGTGTTTTTTGTGGCTCCTCATCCCGCTCCCTTTTGTGGCGGAGTTGTTTTGAGTGTCCGTACGTAGCATGTTTACATGAAGGAACGATGCGGTAGAATACAAGTGACATATCTTCTACCTTTCCAGAACCTTCTTGACTGTTTGGCTTCGTCCTTTGCTGTTCTCCATTTAGACGTGATGTCCTCTTCCCTTTCCCCGATGTGTGTGTGGTGCGCGCGCGTTCCGGCCATGTTCCTCTCCGGTTGCATGACGGACTGGAAGGGACTTTGTGTTTAATGTGTTTTTAGCAGCATGCGAAGGACGCCTATGGATGTATTTTATAGGACCGGTTTCCCTTTGCCCACCTTTCCACAATGGGTGATGAAGAGTAGCAAGTGACATGAACATCAATCTACTGTGCGGTTGCCTTGGAGGAACTGAAAAAAAAGCCTGCTCTGTTGTTTTCCAGGCGACTTTTTGAAGCCATGTCGCAGGTCTTTGTTGATGTACAATAACTGTTGTGTTTGTGTTCCCCGTCTGATGTCTTGTTCTTCTGTGTCTGTGTGAACATTTCTCTGCCTGAACCTTTGCAGATAAAAAAAAAGACATGTGATTGACTAACATTTATTCACAGCTGTGATATCTCTTGATCTCGAAATAATATTTAAGTTTTATATCAAATGTGTAAAAAAATATATTAAAAAAATGATGCTTGTTTTTCAGAACATGGCATGAGGTGTAATGTGTTACTGAAAGAAAACAAAAGTTGTCTATTCAACGAATATATTTTATTTATTTTCAAGCCAGCACCAGTCTGAGTCTATTATTTTGCACAACATGATCCCATTCATCCTTACTTTTAGAATATTAAAAAAAGAAAAACTAAGAACCTGTATTCTCACATGAGCTCGATCTGTTTCTTTCTTCTTCATTTTTTTCGGTTTAAAAACGGATACCATACAAATGCAAAAAAATCACAGAAAAAAACATGGTAAGCTATGCATGCCCCCCCCCCCCTCCCAAAAAAAAAAAAACGTCTTCTTTCTGTCGTTATTTTTCCTATCATGGAGAATTCCCTTATTCCCATGATGTTGACAACGCTTAATTTTTTCTTCCAAATCTCTCTCTTTTTTTTTTTTTAGTAAAAATAAAAATCATCTTACTGTTTTTTTTAAATTAGAAATTACACCTGTACACACCCCTGCTACCTTTTGACTATACGAGGTCTTTTCTGTATGCCATACCTGATTTTATTTTTTTTCAAAGATATATATACAATATAAAGGTCTTACTATACGTGGCAGTAATAAATATCTTACCTTTTCCTTCAAATAATAGCCTTACATGTTTTTTGTTTTTTTTAAAGACCTCCTCATGTGGATCGCAGACTTTATGGTGCCTATCCCAGCCATCTCTTGGGCAGTAGGCGGAGAACACCCTGAACTGATTGCCAGCCAGTTGCAGGGCACACCTAAGATCAATTTAGTATGTCCAATAAACCTGCCATGCATGTTTTGGGAGTGTGAGAAGAAGCCGGAATGCCCTCATGGGCACGGGGAGAACATGCAAAATCCCTACCGGAAGGTCGGAGCCAACTGCACCGTAACTTGGGACTTTGGTCTTTTTTCTTCTTTTAACACCGTATAATAAATGCCCTTTTTATGGAGGGAAAATGCCTTAGTGTAGAAAAAAGCAAAACAAAAAGCAATATCAAGATTCCCACCCGAACTAACGTTTGACAAATGTACTTACAGTCGTGCGTTTTGGGGCACTTTCGGAAAAAGCTTCAATTTTGTTTCTGTTAAATGTCTAAAGAGGTCACATTTTCCTAGGGTATATATTTTCCACTGTTTAAAAAGGTTTAAGGCTAGCGACATCACGGGATGACATCACCTCACAATCGCCATTATGCTAGCCCTCTTTTCAACCGTTGTTGCCAACACTGAATGTAAACTCAAATTATTGTTACACATGTAAATGGAAAGGTTTTAACTCTTTTTTTTCAACATTGCAATGAACATCTGTTGTGCATTTAGTAGACAAAAGTGCACCGCTATACATTTTCTTCCAAACACCATCTGCTGCAACTTTGTTTATCCACACTCAGCCACCGAGCAGTCGTTCATTAGAAGTTTTTGTAATGTTTGCTTCATTAACAGTAAAACATGTCAGCAGGGGAAACCCGTAGGCACAATGTGCCGAGTCAGCTGCTGCGGATGAAAAACATGTCTGACTCATGTGGCTGATTGAGACGAGGCTTCCGGTTGCTAACTTGGATGCCCGTCCCAAACTCTACCATGAGTCTAAAACTAAACCTAATTTTAGAGCATACGCCTTTTTTTGAAACCTTACTTTGAAAACAAAACCCCTTTTTGAAACACTAACTTTAGTTTAATACTATTTCGAACCCCTAACCATAGCTTCAAACCCTAATTTTAGATCCTAGGCCTCACTTGTAACCCTACTTTGAAATTTCTAACCAAAGTTTAAAACTCCAGTTTGAAACCCCACCCACAGTTTAAAACTCTTAATTCCAGACCATAGGTCTGAGTTGAAATCCAACTTTTAAACTCAAACCAAGTTAAAAAAAAAATACACACAGCCTCGTTTGAAAGCCTACTTTGAAAACCTCACCCGTATTTAAAACCCCATTATGAAACCTAATTCATTTTAATACTTCACTTTGAAACTAACTAATTTCAAATTCTTGTTTTGGTCTTTTTTGAAACCTTTGTTAGAAACCTTAATCCTTATTAAAAACTGTTATTTTAGGTCTGATTTGAAACCCTACTTTAAAACCCCAATCCTTGTTAAAAACTGTAATTTTAGACCATAGGTTCTATTTGAAACTCCACTTTGAAACCTAACCACAGTTTAAAACCTCAATTGAAAACACTGTGCAAAGTTTAAAACACTATTTTTAAAAGCATCCTTGTTAAAACCCCAATTTTAGATTCCAGCTCTTATTTGAAACCCTACTTTGAAAACCCAATCCTAGTGATCAAACCCCAGATTTAGTTGAAACCCCCGATTTGAAACACTAAAACACTGATGGAAAAACCAAATCTTAACTCCTAACCCCGCAAACCCTTCTCCCCAAACTCTCAACCCAATAAGTCCAAACCCTAACCCATTTTACCAACTTAATTTTGAAACTAGCCTCACAAACTCATCGAAACCCTAAACTTAAGTGCACAGCATGGTCATTTTTGTAAACACAGCTGCATTTTTGTTCCAGGCAATATTATGTAATCATTCCCGCACTCCCTTCTTGCATTAGTTTATCGCACCAACATGAAATATGTTCTTCACTTTCATTGTCCCTCCCAGTCTCCCTTTCTCTCTCTCTCTGTCTGTCTGTCCGTCCTCCACCCACACTGGTCACAGCAAACAGCCTAACCAGTGTCTAATTGGATTCCATCACCATTTCTTTTCAGTTCAAGGACATCGGCAGCTGGCTCACATCGGTAAGTTGAATTTTGTTTTGCTGAGGCATTATAGTCGGAGAAGATCTTAATCTCCTCATCCATGGTCCTCATCATGCTATTGTTGTATCAGGGATGTCATTGTATGTATTGCTTTATTTAAAAGCAGTTCTAACATTGACGGCAATCTTATGGAGAATAAATCTGATGTGAGTGTAATACATTGCTTGTATTAATTAAAACGTACACGGAAGGAAGACCTTGAAGAAAACATTCACATGTTCAGTTACAATAATAAGGAGGGGAAATTGCTATTAGATCATTTTCCAAAATAATTCAGCCCTAGTGTTGAATTCTGGAACTTTGTCTCAGCGGTGTTTTTTTTTAATAGTGCTCTACTAATAAAAGTTTATTTAATTCACTGACTTCAATGTTGCATCTTGGATGAACCATGATTTTGAAGGAAACTATTGTATTCAACTTGATTGTGATATAACCGATAAGGCAACTGCCTTCAAATATAAACTAGTATGTAACAATATTTTATTTTGGCTCAATGCTCATATATAGCAGCTGTTTTCTCCTCCAGCAAATCTCCTCAGGGCTTTCATAGGTGACAAGCAAGCATTCCAACATTCCTCCTCATCTTCACAGCTTCTTTTTTATGGTTAAGTCATTAAAAGAGCAATGCCACCTGCTGTGCTTCTTCCTGTCCAAAATTCAGCTGGCGCCATGCTTCCCTCACTGGCTCGTGTGTTTTATTAGCTGGAGCTTGACAGGACCAAAAAAAAAAAAAAAAATGGTGTCACCAAAGAGTAACGCTGTAAATAGAGCAGCAAATTTCCCCAAAAGTTGGTATTCAGAATTAACTTTTGAAGTGACTTGTTTCTTCTGAGTCAACTGTCTGGTATTCGGTTTTCATTACAAACATCTGCTAAGGAACCAGTGTTATACTGACGTGATTTTAATCAGGAGCCTTGAGAAATGTAAAGCAATTTCAAAGGCATTTACTCGTTTCCGTCCGAGACTCATTTGGGCTGTTCAAGCACTGCCCTGAGACTTTGATCACTTCACACCTCCTTCAGTAAGACACATTAATATTAGTTGTTCTTTGCAGAGGATAAAGATTATGCCTGTCAATATTGTATATTATTTGTCAACGTGTTGTTCTAATGTTTGTGTTTAAAGATCTGTTGCTTAAAAGGTTTTCTGAATCCACATTGATGCTATTTGTTAGCCTGATAGCATTTTGTTTGCTAGTTTTAAGCTAAACATATTAAGTTCGGTAGTAAACTAGGTGGGGGAATGAGTAGTGTGAAGGTGTAAGAATTGTGCAATATCTGCCAAACTGCCGTCACCATCTTGCGCTCGTTTCTCAAATTTTGTTCACAAATCAAAGCAAAATAAATCTAGTGAAAAATGGCTCTTGTTTTGAACTTTCAAGTTTGTTTCTCTAAGCATCACTGTGGACAAACATGGTTGTAAAACAATTACTTTGGGAACTGGTGTCAATGCTTATGTCCGGAACCAGCACTTTGTGATCAACCAACCTTCCAAACACTCAAGCGTATTTACTGAGTATGCTGTAACCCAGCCAACAATTGTTTTGCAGTATATGTCCAGTATAGCTCAGCTATACACAAAGTCAGCCTTCAAATCAAGCAATTCTTCTGTTTGTTGTATTAATTTAGCCATTAAAAACCCACAAAAATGGGTGTATTTAATGCTAAATGTATTTCTCACAATAACAACTTTGCTTATGGATTTATTGCAAGCAAAGGTAACTCATTCACTGCCAGTGACAACTATAGACGTCAATGAGCCATTTTGACTGGGTTGGAAATGAAAGAGTTCATTCATCTTGGTATAATAATTGTCAAAGGATAATGGTGTGAATGTCTGATATCGTGTGAGTACAATTGTTACCAAAACATTTGAAAACAGAATAAAACATTGAATATAACAACACTGTACATAAAGGTTAAATACAACTGAACTGTATTTAAAGTACTGCACTGATATAAATACAGCGATCGTGCGTCACTTTGGGAATTACTGATATATGGTAATCATGGGTTGCCAGTGTGTCCAAATCTAACTGCCAGTGTTTCCCTTTCATTTTTCTCTGTGTGCAAAGTGGCTTTGCAATGACAAGACTCGGGCTGCTGCCTTTACCACTCTTCCTTCTTGTCCTCCGAGTGCATCTTACCACTCCATTGGAGGACAACAAGATTCCTCCCAGTCTATGCACGGGCCACCCGGGCATCCCGGGCTCCCCCGGAGTTAACGGCAGCCCTGGCCAACCCGGGAGAGACGGACGAGATGGAAGGGATTCTGCTCCGGGAGAGAAAGGAGAAAAGGGGGACACGGGTGCATCAGGTAACAAATTAGTTGTACATAAAGAGTCAATTTCTGTCACTTGAAAGAGTGTTTCAATACATATCTCACCTTAATGGCAAGTCTGCCGTTGGTTTCCATGATGATGAGTCTTTTACTTGCTGCTTATTAGTGCAGCTAATAAAACAATGCAGCTCTGCTTATCTTTTGGCCTTTATGTGATAGCCCCTGCAAGGAATGTGCAGCTTTCTACATGATAGTGTTCCAGACAGTTTGGCCATTGCTTGAAAGTGGCTCTGGATCTTCAGACTGCATAACTCACAAATCGTTGGTCAAGAAACTCTGTGTGGTTGGTGGATATATCAAGCAAGGGACTAAACATTTTTTAATTTTCTCCTTATTGTTATTATCATGATTGCACCAGGGGGTTGTAAAGTTTATTTTTTCATCCAGGGGTCTCACATAGAGAAGTCAAGAACCACGTTGACATTACTATTATTTAACACTCCAAAACCAACCTATCCGTGTAGGTAAAGTTACGTTAAGCATAAAGGTTGTCTTTCGGGCGACCACTTACATATTCACAATATTTGTGGAAAAAATCAATTAGTCGCTGTTTTTCCACTCAGGCCAAAGCAACATAAATAATCGTAACCTAGGAGTTTTATAAGGGCCAATGCTTGGCTAATTGTCTTAGGCTATGAACAAAAATTTACCAGTTATCCTTTACCGGCGTGAGATAGATGACAATCTAACTAATAAAAAACCCGCTAGCTTAATGCTAACACACAATCCATAACAAAATTAGTACAGTCAGGCTAATTTGCAAACAATTTCCTCCATGAAAAACGTATTTTTTTCAGCTTTGTTGCGAATATTTTTTTTTTTATATTTTCGAGGGATCATTAGAGCCTCTGGATATTTTCATGCATTATACTGCCCTCTGGTGGCAAATGTTCACACAGTAGAAGAAGCTGCACAAGTCCACCGAATTATTTTTCTTATTCAAAATACATTTATAAGATTTGAGAGTGCCTTGGCGCATTTTTCGCAGGCTGCTGAAAAATATCCGGCGGGCCACAAAAGGTCTATGGCCTTAGTTTGGACACCCCGATCCACGCTAGAGTACATTTGAGTTTTTCTCCTATGTGTGTTGTGCATTTACTACTGTAGCTCACAGCCGTGTACCACCTAGGTGAGACGGGCGAGCGAGGCCTGACCGGAGACAAGGGTGACCCCGGAGAGCGAGGGCAGAAAGGCGAGGCGGGACAGTGCGCCGTGGCCCCAAAATCCGCCTTCAGCGCCAAAGTGTCGGAAGGCCGCGACTTGCCCCTCCCCTCGGGTAACGCGGTGCTCTTCGACAAGATCCTGCTCAACCAGCAGGGCGACTACAGCTCGGAGACGGGCCGCTTCACGTGCAAAGTTCCCGGCGTGTACTACTTCGCCGTCCACGCCACCGTGTACCGCACCAGCTTGCAGTTTGACCTCATGAAAAATGGACACGCCGCGGCTTCTTATTTCCAGTTTTTTGGTAACTGGCCCAAACCGGCATCCTTGTCGGGCGGTTCCCTGCTCCATTTGGTCCCTGGGGACCAGGTGTGGATCCAGATGGCTCTGGGGGAATACAATGGATTCTACTCCAGCACTAAGACAGACAGCACCTTCAGCGGCTTCCTGGTGTACTCAGACTGGAAAAACTCTGCGGTGTTTGCATGAGCAGTAATACCTTGCATAGGGAAAATAACCACACGCTGGCCTACTTAAGGTTTTCCTAATAAGAGATTTTTGGATGCAGACGACAATGAGGAAGAAAAAGCCGTGACGGACACATGCTCAACTGCATTCTCTGTTTTCGCAACGTCTTGCTTTTAAACTTTGGCCGAATCTCACGCCGTTTATGGTTGAAGACATTTCAACACTGAACACTTGACAAAAAGGAGGCACGAATAAGTGCATCTTTGAAACAAAAAACTATTCAATATGTACTAGGGCTGTATCTTACAATTACTTTGAAATCGATTAATCTGTCAATTACTTAGACTAAGCAGATTTGTTTGCTGTTTATTGTTGTTACGTGTTTTAATTTTGAATGTTTTATTAAAGAAAAGGGTTTTTTTTCAAAGTGACGTTGCGGAAAACATTTCTTTTGTGATTTGTTTGCTGGTTTGGTTTAAGGTTTAAGGTCAGAAAATCTTCAGAAATGTTCGCTTTCTTTAGTCAAAGCAGTTGCATGCTTCAAACAAAATATTTTATTTATTTGAAGATTTTACTTTAATTCCAAGATTTTCCTAATCTGAATATATATATATATAACTGCTTTATTTTTACATCACTACTTGAAGCACATGCCATTATCATCTTGTCCAATATCTTTCCGTCAGCCCCATTCAAATGTACTGTATTTTCGATGTCTATAGCCGTCAGTAGTAGTGAATGAGTTAATCTAAAGCAACATGTCTTACATTTTCCAAATGTGGATTCAGTTCTAAAGAATACTTTAGCAGATGCACACCAATGGAAGTAAGTGCCCAGTGCCAGGCTCTGAGGTTAACTTCCAGTTTTTTTTGTTTCACCTAAAGCGAAACACAGGATTTTTTGTGAGTATATTTAGAGCTCATTTTTGTGTGCATGCATCTTAAATCATATTTGTTCACGTCTCAGATTGCGCTGAGTGCCTTTTGTTGTCGTTTGCTAGGCCCATTAAGTCAAAAATGCTGCAGACACAAACAAAGGTGGAGTCAGCGAAGACATCATCGTGACTTACATCATCCGGCTGACAATGTTGCAGCGTTTGGGGAAATCATTAGGCGGTGCGGATCCAGTGGAATGTGTTTACTTTGGTTGGGTTTGGAGAATAAAATGGAGTGATGGAGGTGCCATATGAAAATCTGCTCTTGAGACTTAAACACATACAAGTACTAATGTAAAAAAAAATGTCCACACAAATCGCAAGTTACATTAGTTCTTGTCTGACAATCACGTGTATGAATATATTATTAACTGTGAATCTTTCCAGAACAACAAATGAATAGTAATCAATCATCAATTTGAGTGGTTGAAGAAAAAAAAAACTCATAAATGGCATTAATTACGCCTTTAAAAGCATTTACAAATTTAGGGAAAAAAATGCAATGTTTATAGTTTGCAAAGTGTGTGCACAAGGGTTAATGGACTGTCATGGCCATACAATGTATTTAAGTAAAATTTTTCATTTTTCATCATCCTTTTAACGAACGAAATTTGCTGCAAATGCACATTAATGGACGAGCTTCTTAAAACCATTTTGTGTGTATCAAGACGCAGTTGGTACTCATACAAGATCTTTACAAAAAAACAACAACTATTAACTCAATGCTATTTATCTCCACTGGCAGCTACATTCTGCCTCTAATTTGGGAGCAAAACTTAAAAGAGGGTCATCGGCAAGTAGGCAGACAAAGATGAATGTTTATGTAGTTTCACATTAAAAAGTCAATGGCTCATTAGAAACATACAAGTTCTGCAAACGTTGCAAAACCTATTTCAACAATTCTATTAGTTGTACACTTTTGGCAAGCGCAAAGAAAACGGGAAAGGAAACATATTAAAGGATCAAAAAATCTAATAAACTGTTCAAATGAAACTTCTTTTTGATGCAAGATTCATAGAAGATAAAAGGGTTGCTGGAAACTGTGATTGATCATGAATAACTGCGAAAAAATGTGTGATTAATTATCGTAGTTTAAAATCTTGAATCGCTTGACAGCACTAAATTATATATAGGCTACAGAGAAAAAGAAAAAGAGAGAGAGACGGAGACAATGCCACATTGTAAATGTTGCTTGCAGTAATTTTGCTAAATTGGCTCTTAAAGGGTTAATTTACCTCAAAAGTACAAATTCAGAAATGACGAACATTTTTTTTCTGACAACTTTGTCCAGCAGGGGGCAGTCTGCAATCATTAGTCAGATTTGTTTGGAACGTAGCAATCAGCTGAACTGCAAGGATCAATGAAAAGGCATGACACGTCAGATAATCGCCACCTTCATGACAACTAAGTATAAAACGTAAAATATACTATACTATGATGTATTGGTCTTTTGGTTCAGAGGTCAAGTTCTGCAGGTCTCCTAAATAATTTGTGACCTGTCAGTGACCTGCTGGCTATCACCCAGCTTCCGGCATTGAGAGATCGCATCTGTGTTTTCACATACTGTATATACGTATCTGAAATGTCCGAAAGCATTTGAATGCACCTAATGTTACAGAATATCCAACCATCCGTATTCGACAGAGGTCAGACTGTTTCTTAAATAATTTACAATTTTCGACATTTTCCCACACTGTGTTAGTTGGGACCTACTGAGGTCAGTAGGACGAATCCTCGACAGGAAACTTCCTCTGCTCTATTAAGAACATCCTCATTTACAAGCAACATGTAAACACAACACAGGCTGCATACAGGCCAGCAGACGGAAAAACAAAACCTTCTTGTTGTTTGTGGATCATCGACTGTGTTTACTTGACGCCTGACTTCAAAAACAACTGCTCAATAACACCAAACTCAGATGTGGTTTGCCTTTCTCCGATCGTGAGACAAAATTAACAGATTGGGATCGCACTTAAATCACATTATAAAGGCAAAATTGTTACGAGCTGACGTCAATGAGTGGATTTTTCTTTCTTTTTCTTTTTTTTTTATCCGCACAGATGTCGGTCTCCATTTTTAGAACCTGGGAAAAAAGGGAATGGGGCCAGTTGTAAACTAAAGGGCTCAGGAGAATTGTCACATGGATTTCGAAGTGATCCCATCTGAAGCAGCCGGTTTCCCCCACGCATGTTCACATGCTAGCGTGAACACTTATGTCCATCGGTCACTTACAACACTGAAGACAAAACCCAACTGGTTGTCTCAAGTTAACAGATATTGTGCGAATGTTACTTACTGAATTGTTCTCACGGATGTACATTATACATCCCATGTATCACCATTGTACTTAAAAAGCCATGAAGATTGTGGCGATTATTGAAATGATAGAAAAATCAGTCGGATTCAAATGTCATAATTAGATCATAACAAAAGTTGGAAAGGGGTGAAGTTTGACAAAAACGTTGCATAATCAATTCTAAAATTCGACAAACTTCATAAGTTTCTATCTGCTTCTTTAAGGACATTTTTAAGTATATAAACCAAAATAAACTACCAGAACAAGCCTAAACTTACATTTTTTTAAATCACCAAATAGGCTCAAGTATTTCTAAAATTATTTATTTTGAAACGCAAAATAAACAACTTTTTTTTTAAATGGAATACTGTACGCCACGTATATTTCTCCAACAATGACAATGTTAGGATTAAAAGAAACACCTCCTGATTTGCAATTACTACAAAGCTGCTGTTTCCGCAACTCGACACACTGTCCTCATATGAGTATGGTGGACAACAGTATTTATTTAGATTTAGAAAATATTTTTGAAATTGTCATGTGACCATATAACACACACACACACACACACACACACATTAAAAATCATTTGTTTCTTGCTGTTTTATTACAAAAGGTTTCAATTATCCATCTCAGTTAAGTTACATTCAAGTCTGCAAATCACATTTTCTCAATTCTTTCAAACTGAACTCTTTTGTTGCTTTGCCGCATTTGTAGGACTGACATACTGCTACTGTATGCGGGCATTTTACAAATACCTGAGGAAAATGTGGCTAACATATTCTTGAATGTCTCTCGCAAAACAAGCAACAACAAAAACAAATCCAATAGAAAATCAACTGATAGAACTTTCCAAAGCATCATATTACAAGCAATAGTAAAACGATTCTCTGGGCATTGTAAACGGATTTAACACAACACACTTCAAAAACATTAGGAATTGGGAAAGGTCTTTTCCAGTAGTGGTCATTTTATAAAATTTTTGTTTACTGGTCCATCATTTACAGTCCCTTCAGTTCATCATCTTTTTAAATTTTTTTTGGTGGTCACATATTGACCAAGACTATTTATCACATGATTACTCTGCAACACGGCTCTCGCAGCCAATAACAGCACACCGTTTCACAAAAATCCCACAGTGCTTGAAAAACACTGGTGCACAATACGCATTTCAGTTCATGAAACCACGAACCTGAAACAAATTCCATGAATTCCGTGGCATGAAATATTTTCGGCATTCAGCCGTCCATTGGCAAAACTGACTTTCGCGAACTCTTCTGGTAATTTCTATTTCTATACAATAAAAAGGTGATTTACCAATTTTGTGGGAGAAGGGGAAAAAAAAAAGCTTCCCCTTCTGGGAGCTTTGACAGGGGATGCTGTTGTGTACCTTATACTGAAAAGATGTCTCTGTACGACTTCTTTTCATCTGTGAAGCCCTTTGAGACTTCGGTGATTTAGGGCTATATAAATAAAATTTGATTGATTGATTGATTGAAAAGCAAAAATGTGTTTCTAACAAACATCAGGGTATCATAGAAAATTAAGGATCATTCCAAACAATTTGGGATCTGTGTGAGAATCTAGTCACTCTAAAAAAAAAAAAAGGCTTATAAATATTACCATGAGGCCAACATATTAAGACACAAAGTGGCATGTAAAACATATTTCTTGGCATCTTGGCAAATATTTATTTTCTATAACATTTCTTTGAAAAAAAAAAACAAAACTTCTCTTTTCATTATCTCATTCAATGCCAGGGACATATGTTCATGTTTTGGATTTATTTTCATATTTTTTTTAAAAGAGTCCAGACACTGTAAGATTTTGACCTTTTTTCATTAAAAAGGGATAAATTGAATATTTAAAAAACTTGAAAATAAATGTGTTCTTAACAACCAATAGTATGTTTTGAATATAATTGTTGGCCTAATTATCATTCAATGATATTACTTGGGGGGTGGCACTCCTCCGTAGGCTGCCATGTCTGTTATAGCACCTCCTGCTGTCCGAAATGTAAAACGGTCTAAAGCTTACAAATATTCTCTTTAAGTATTAAATTGATACTTAACTATCTGGGATTGAATGTCTGGACTCTTAAAAACAATATGAAAATAGATCCCTGGCATTGAATGAGTTAATTCATCCTAAAACCATATGGTAATCACTAATCACTCCCCCCCAAAATGCTTAACAGTCAGCCATTTTCATTTGCTTGTGAATGTTTTAATCCTCTCAGCAGAGGGCTACCTCACTACTTCAATAACAACAACAAAAAGGTTTCATTCGCCAAGACAGCCATGACGTGATGAGACCTTCCTCATTTACATGGTTCTTTTGAATGATTCACAAGAGATGGACACCAGCCAACCATTTTGTAGCGTTGGTCCTTATAGGGCGAAGGCAAACATACTCACATTCATACATATGGCCGCTAGATTCTTCAGAAGTAGCAGTCAAGAGAATACAAGCACGGCGAGAAACATGTACACAAACTCCGCACAAGGAAGGCCATGACAAAAGAATCCTAGTCGTCAAAACTTTGATGCAGACATGCTACCCGCTACTCCACTGTGCTACCCCACGGTGCAACACTTTAGACGAATAATGTGTTTGTTGCAGTCGGCTCAGGCATGTTACTATGGAAGCCCATTCCCACCAGGTTATGATATCCCCATCGGAAGCCTTTTTCTGCTAGTGGCGAAAACTTTTTTTTTTCAAATGTCAGATTGTCAAATAACACATTGTTTTTTAACCTGTGAAATTACAACCAGTTCAAAAAAAAGTAAAATTCATGAAAGTATTGCACTTTTACTTAACACTTCATGTAAACAATTTTTTCCCCCTCAGATTTTAAATTCCATTAGCAGAAATGGTTTCTGATGGTTAATAATAATAAATAAAATAAAAAAAAGTTAAAGAAAGGGAGAGACTAGCCTTCATTTTTAAACCAAGAGCACCATCTCGAGGAGTGAAAAAATAATCACAAGTGGTTCATTAGACTTCCTTTTCCCATCACTTGACAGCCCTCCGACAGTAAAACAACAAACATATTGAAACAAGCTTCCAAATGTTGCTCATGCATTTGGTGCTTATATAATTTCCACCTTTTTGTGACAAAATGTGGAAATAAATATTGAAGAAGGCAATTTTTTGAAATGGCTATTTCGGGGTCACAGTGAAGCTGGAGTTTATCCTGGCTGAGGAAAAAAAAACCAACAATATACGGGTGGTAATAATGCGGAAGTAGAGTTAATGTGCCTCCTCAAAGGTAAACGTCAATGGTTTCAAAAATAAGGCGACGACACAGCGGGCACTTGCGCCGGTAAATGACCTGCTGCAGCAGGATGTCGGTGCAGTCTCGACACAGGCACAGGTGCCTGCAAGGCAGCAGCACCACCGTTTTGGCGCAGTCGTGACAGATGACGCACAGCTTGCGGTGCTCCTGCTCGTTCAGAAGCATGAGCAGGTTCTCGGCCGAGGGCTGAACCAGCTTCTCCGCCTTCAGCGGTCGCGCCGCGCTCGACGTTCCCGGCTGCTCCCGTTGTTGATCCCCCGCCCTGCCATCGGGCGGATCCCGCCTTACCTCCTCGCCGTCGGGGTGCCCGCCCGCTCGGTTTTCCCTGCGGAGCTGTGTCCTAAGCACAAAGCTCAATTGGCTGCTGTGGCGAGGGAGCTGCCGCCAGATTCTTCTTTCCAGCAAGTAGAGGTGAAGCGATAGGCGGCGCAGGTGTTGCATAAGGCCGTGGATAAAACACAGGCCTGAACGAAGCGCCGCGGAAAGTCTCCGCGCTGCTGGATAAGAGTTAACAAACGTTGGGAATCGCCGCAATGCCTGCCTGGTAACTTCTGGGTTAAGGTAGGCGGTGGTCGTCAGCGCTATGCCAAGAGTGAGTGCCAGGCCATATGTGTTAAGTATAAAGATGCTAATAAAGATGTGCACCAACGAGGCCAGGAAGTCCAAGGCCATCTTGAATGGGGACCACAGCAAGGCCGACGTGCCAATCAGGCTGCTGTAGAGGAAAGTCACTGAGGTCAGCGCCAGCTCCAGCGCCATCTGCAGCGGGCTGAACACCGTCTGCCACACGCTGAGCAAGGCCGAGTGGAGATTGAGGGCGGCGATGAGGACGTAGTTGACCACCGTGTTGACCAGGTAGACCAGGAGGCTGAGCGCGATGCCGCAGGCCTCCAGCAGCAACAACAGCCCTCGACACAGCTGCTCCTTGCCGCGGAGTAGCACGTGCATCAACAGGTAGCCCAGCATCTTCAAGCTCTCCAAAAGCCCTTCCAGAGACAACATGACGGCGCCCAGCAAAGCCGACGCCCCATTGGCGATGTGAGACGTTGCAGCAGCCACGGAGAGCATGCATAGCAGCATTAAGTTGCCCAGCTCCAGGAAGGAGTAGACCAGGAGGGCGGGTAGGTTGATGATGAAGTGGCACACAGCCAGGACAGTGCGGACTACCGTGTGGACGAGTAGGAAATTGACGTCCAGTATTAAACAAAATGCATCGAGGCATTTTCCAAAAGTGGAAATAACGATGTTGACTGGTCCCATGGCACGGTGTTAGCAGTGTGTCCCCACGTCAAAGTCCATGCTCGTTTGCATGCTCAGTTTTATCGCTTGCTCCAGCAGAATCCTTTAAAAGGGAGAGATAAAAATGTTACTTTCCCATTCTCACTGAGAAAACAAGGTTCAAACACGAACGCAACCGGATGTTTTCTTTCGAATACTAACGACTGACTTCCGCCGCATTTACATGACTTCTCCGGTTTCTCCGGTCACATTTGTAAAACAAACCCCGGCAAATTCATGAATCGATCTAATCGGAGTTTCAATTGGGGCAGAATTATTAAAGAATAAACGAAGAAATACTCACCGTGAGCACCAACACGCTTTCGACGATTGAGGCGGACGCCATATTTGTTTTGGTTGTGTACTCACTACTTCTGGTGTGTCACTGCGCATGCGCGCTATCCGCTCTGCCATTCGCTGAATGCGTTTTTATATTGTTATTATCTGTACAACATATTCGTGCAATTTATGTGCTAGAATAACGAAAGGATACATCAATGTATTATGTTGTGTATTTTTCTTATAATAAACTAGAAAGACAGAGAGAATGAGAAAAGAGACAGAGAGACAGAGACAGACTAAAAAGAGACAGACACAGACGACAGACAGACAGATAGATAGATAGATAGATAGAATTTTAAGCTTAGAAAACAACTCTTGTGAAAAAAACTGTTAAAATATAACAAAATCATTCAGCTCAATGTAAACGGTACATTTTCTTTCTTTATTTTTTTCATGTTGAAGTATAACCGCACAACTTCAGAGCATAATTAGTATTACTATTTAAATTATGTCTGATAAATCTAAACATTTGAACACCGACAAACAAGACAAAACGATATCATAAAAAGGTGATGAAAACTGAATTTCACCTGATATATTCAATAGGTGAAATCTTAAAATCTTTAGAACACTTTTTAGCCAGTAACTATTTTGTATATATTTGTATATCCATTTCCAGCAACCTGTTAATCTTAAAAACAACATCATTGGTATTTCCTTCCTCACCTTAATCTGCCCCATCCGTGCTGTGTCGAACCTTTTTTTTTTTCCATTGATGATGATCTAATATGATCATATAGAAATCCCGATCCAAACCTTTGTGCACATGATAAATGACATTTGTTTCAGCATCTAATGCCACATCAAGGAACCACAGAGGTAATACAAGAGAGATGATGATCTGATATGATCATGGGAAATCCTGATCCAAACCTTTGTGTATATGATGAATAGCGTTTGTTTAAGGATCTAATGCCACAACAGGGAAACACAGGGGCAATACACGCGGCTATAAAAGGTACTTTTGCCTTCGCCATGAAGCTTTCTTGTTCCTTTTATGGAAGCGAACCCTCCCTCTGGTCTATTAGCCAGCCAGCCAGTAAGTTTCCTGTGTTTGTTTTGTGCAAGTACAAATTGCTCCCTTCCAAATGAACACTTAAAAATGGTTTGCTGTTTCTACAGGGATTTCTAAAGTGTCTTTTATGGGCCAATGAAATATCATGTATCATGTGCACACCCAGGAGGCACCCACTTTCTCTGATGCTGTGGCCTTTGGTGATAGATGATGGAATTAGGTGCATTTCAGTCTGTATACACAATCTGTGGAGGCTTGATGTTCAACAGTCAGCAGACTTTGCAGCCGATCAGACACTTGTCAGAGATAACGCATCCTGCAATCCATCACGGAGTCGGCAGAAGAATTCAAAGACAGAAACAAATCCCGGTCGTCACCCCAAAAAAGGGCAAAAGACATATCCAGTAGGGACAGGATGAATCGGTGAGGGCAAAACAAAGTGACAGCCTTGACGCGTTTCCTTCAAAGAGTCACGGACGGCAACGTGGCAACCATTGGGCGTCTCACCCGCTGGGTCATTTCCCCCTTTTAAAAGACAGGAAGTGTATGACCTGCTCTTCCTCATCTTTTGTCTGCTCATCCACCCCAGGAATTCCAAGAACTCCTTACTACTTGACCTCAACCTACAGTGTGAGGAACCGTGAAGATGAATTTCTAAAACACTTGAGTTTTATGAACTGTAATACAATTACATCATTCATTTTGTGAGACAACATCATTTTGTATGCCCCTTGAGAGTCATGGATGAGCTGGAGCCTATTTTTGGTGGAGTTTGACGAGAGGCGTGATACATTGTCCATGTGCGCAGTGTGCCCTGTTATTGGATGGGGTTTGACCATTTTAGGGTGTATTAAGCCTCTTCCCTCAAATCGGCTGGACTATGCTTAAGCAAAACGAGTGAGATGTGAGGTGTGTGTTCATTAACTCAGCTCTGATCCATTTTAGTGTTATTTTAATTTGACAGGAAGTGGCAAAATGGCTGCCCCCTGAGATGGGTAGCAATGGCTGGTTTTATTGTTTAACTTATATTCCACAAATGCATTATTCATCAGAATATCATGTTTGTTTGGACGAGATTTCACCTTGTTAAAAAAAAAAAAAAACAGTTTGCAGGCATAAATTTGCGTCAGTATTTATCTGCCACTTTTGCAAATGACTTCATATTACTAGGCCTATGCCTATTATCTTGTGTGCTAACTGACCCCATGTAATAAAAACGAGCCACTAGACGACCCAGCTTTTTTTTGTGGCTTAAAAGCGTAGCCATAAAACCATGCTAGCAGGCGTCCCTTTTCAGAGGCTTAACATTTTTTTATTTAGCGCCAACCTTAATTTATTTAAATTCCTGCTTTATTCTTGTTAATTCCAATAAATCCAAATGGAATTTTAATTGAATTTTGCAGCTCTACCTACAGGCATCTGAGGATTTAGAGTGGTGAGCCTTTGAGTCAGTGCTAGCTTTGGCCATGTGCCAGTCCAAAAAGTTTGTCAAATTTAACTGTGTTCGCACATGACGGATAATTGGTAACGGACTAAAATTCGTCTCTAAAACTTAACAGCAAAACTCAAAGTTAGATTTAAACAAGACCCAACATGGGGCTCCGAGTGGGTTAATCGGGAACAAAATGGGTAAAATGGTTTTTCTGTCATGACTCAGAAACTAATGAATAACATGACTAATGGAGTGAAGCTCATCCAGGAGGAATTCGTCTTCCTTGATGGGACTTTCTCGGGACTTTGAGCACGTCATGCGTGCATCTGCAGGATGTTGCAAACGGGAGCTGTGACTTCCTACTCGGTTTCTTCCCAGTCAACTACCAAGATTAGGCGAGCCATTTATAGTCTATGATGAAATAGACACAACATGGAAACACTTTTTGAGCAATTCAATTTTTCTTTAGTTTGACACCAAACTTCAAATAGGAGTGTCAATTCACAGCAAACGGCTTGAACAAAGTTTTTTTCAGAAGTCCTTAAAAAACAGATGCAAGAAGCCAAAACAAGAGGAAAATCCCCATGCGCATGGCATTAAAACATCTTTTTTTCCACATAAAGATGTCAGTGGGGCAATTATGAAGACTAGCTCCGCCCACTGCCTGTAATCACCATGGTGAAGAAATATTCACATCTTGTCCTGTGCGGTTATCAAAGTGGCTCTTTGTCACATTCCTGGTTGTCGTGACAGCGTTTTGCAAAAATTCTAATTCCTCTCCCACACTGCCCTCCGAGCCCCCTCACTACACAGTAATGCCTGGAAGCCCCCCGCCATACTCGGGCAGCAACGGGAGCAGAGACAATAGGCGTCTCTCATGATGGGCGGACACCTCCCAGAAACGGGTCCCTCTCAGGACCGGCCTCAGTGGCTCGGAAAGAATGACTTCTTTTCCTCTCCTCCCTTCCTTCGGCCCGCTTGGGCCTTGAGTGCAACACAAGAGCCCCGCTGAGGAAAACAGCGCTCGTGTGACATCATCAATCACACGGGAGGGGGAGTTATGCACAAACACACACACATTTTTGGGAATAACAGGTAAGGTCAAATCCAGCATGCAATTAAGATCATTATCACTTGGGTTGAACAGAGCCCAATTTTGGGTTCACTTTAAAAGGTTGAAAAAGGACCACCTTGGTCAACTTGAATATGAATGACATGAAAATGATGCGTTTTGTGAGAGAAATTAGTCATTTGTTGAAATGTCAGATTTTGTTCAAAATCTGTTTCAAGGAAAAACAAAAAACTTCCAACTGTCCTATCTTTATTTCTACCTCATTTTTTCTTTCTTCCTTCCATGTCTTTCCATCTTGCTCTCTCTCACACTTCATTATTATCATTCTTTAATCCTTTAATTCCATCACATATTTTAGAATTCATTATGAATATTGAAGTCTGTGATTCCATCATCTTTCTTTATTTTATGTCTTTTCATGCTCTTTACCTTCCCTCTCATTTCCTTCCCTCCTGCATCCATCCATCCATCCATTTATTCTCCCATTCCTTCCTTCCTTTGTGTCCTTCTTTTTTCCTCCATTTTTGCTTTTTTCCTTTGTCTGTCCTTAATACAATCCCTCTCACCTTTGTTCATTATTTATTTACCTTTGTTTATTCACCTTTGTTCATTATTTATTTCTCAGGAGCAAAATTTCATACTCATCTCCTGGGAAAAAAGGGAAAAGTTGTTTTTTTCCAACTACTGTAGACAAACAAGTGTGTATATATTTTTTTTTAAATATATTTTCTCTGTTTATTTTACTACTACTATTATGTTTTTGCTTCTATTTTTTTTTCTTTCCTATTTTCCTTCAGGTTTTACTTACGCAATGCTTGTTCTGTCTTACCCTGGGAACAGTGCAGAGGAGGGGGCCGGCCTTTTCCTGCTTCTGTTTTCCCCATTCAGCCTTCTGACATAAATGCACTGCCCCGCAAATTCCCACATTCCCTTTCCAGGATGTATCATATTAAATCGAGTAGAAAGGGGTCTCTCGTTTTGTGCCTCATCCTCAAGGAATTTTTAGAAGCTTTCTCATAGCGTTTTTCCCAAGTTGGCTATTTTTATTCACGTGCGATCATTGTGGCATTGAATGGGCCACACCCTAGCTTGATTGAGCGACCGGCTGAACAATGTCGTTTTTTTATGAATACGCTATCAATTCAAACCACAAGTGCTGCACTTCAGGGGAAACGAGTGCATCACTTTTTTTTGTCTGCGGGTTTGCAAATATGCCTTACCGACAAATATTTGGATTGAATGACCAAAATGTGACCTTGTGACAACATGTAACTTTTTAGTGTATGCAGCACGGAGAGTGGATCCAGAAATCACAATAGTTTCCTGCTTTTATGCACAGATGGGATGTTTATGATAGTTTCCTATAAAATACAAAGCGCAAATAACATGCCATCACAGGTGGATCAGAGAGGGAGGATGTGTTATCTGTAGTGGCTTCATATTTCCACCAAAACACAAAGAGACATTGTCCATACCTCCATGAGCTTATCCTCTACAATAGTTTTATGAGAGGAAATATGAATCATGTGTAGAAAAGACACGCGTTGACAGAAAGTACTGTTCGACACACTTATAGCTAAGGCTTCAAAACAAGGGAGTAAGAACTTACTGAAGCAAAAACTTTTTTTACAGAAAGGCAAAGTGATAGAAGACACGCCAAACTGCAAAAACAATAAAAAACAGTTTAATATATTCCAAAATTTGATAAAAAAAAAACACTTCATAAAATACCTCAAAGGGGAGTGACATCAAAACATATTTTTACAATCATATGTTCACCGTGGCCCCAATTGTCAAATGACAGTATCGTGATTAATATTACTTTTTGTGGAATATAAACTAAGCAGCAAAATCCAGCTATTTTTGCCACTTGCTGTTTGCTAAAAAAAACCCATCACAGTTGCTCATGGCTCAGGTAAAGACCAGCTTGCAAAAGCCACTTAAGCCCTATGACCAAATTTAGAAAACTAGTGAACCCTGCACTGACGATTTTAAGCTAACAGTATGTCAGTCATGTCCACAAGATAAAAACTCCTTTTGCATTTCAATGACTATTTTGTGTTAAGCAGATACTTACTGAGCCATTTCAGTAATAAAATGTATTGTTTATTGTTTACATAATATTATTTTGCGTATACTTAATTTGAAAATGAACAGTTTTCACATAGTTATTTTCTTTGAAATCAATTTCTTTCACTTATTGTACTTTCAAATGAAAAAGATATCAGATGTGCTCGAGGCTCAGATAATGACCAATCGCGGTTGCGAAAATCACATGACCAATCCTAGAAAACAAATGAGCTGTGATTGGTCGATACCTGAGCCCTGAACACAAGATGTCATTTTCAGTCGTGACGGGTGGAAAACTGATTTTTAAAAGTATTAATTGTACACGAAAATGAATTTGTTCTTAAATTAGACAAAATATTTACTTTTCACTGCTGAAACTCGCTAAATAAGTGCAGCACTCCTTTAACCATAGAAGGCAAATTGGATGCATTCGATGGTTGCAAACTCCTGCAATAAAACTGAATGATTGACTCTCATTTGTGTGGACTGAGGACACAACGCATAGATTATGTGTCCTGTTGCAGGGCCGTCATATCACACATGCTGCACAGGCCAATTTAGTCGAGAGTCTATTTTGGTGATGGGTATGATCCAACCAATTTGAACATTTGTCCTCAAGCAGAGGGCATGCCCATCCATAGCGCAATGCTGTCGGCACCGACAAAATCTCCCCGAGGCGCTCTTATAAACTCTTTGTTGGGTTGCTAACAAATCAAAACAAATACAGTACAAGAATAGAGCAACGCAAGTGGCAGAGAAGCAAATCCAATTTGAAAAAGAAGAAAGCAAATACTCGTGTAACATAACCCCCCGACGGTGACCTTTACTTTCTATAATCAAATCAGGTGTATTCAGTAAATAATGTGTCATTACGTCCTCCCTAGCAAGTATTACTCACAGCGTTAATGGTGCTGAAAGGTCCAAAAAAAGAAAAAAAAAAATGCTGCTCTGCCCCAATTACTTTGGAAGCAGCTGTGTTCTTCAAACTAAGAGTTACAGTAACTTTGATATGCCGGGCTGCTCCGTGTGGACCTATGCCAGTCCACTTGGCAGCCACATGTGTCAGACACGGTTTTCCAGCACTGAAGGTTAGAGATCAACACGCACCATACGTCTCACCATTCTTTCATCTTTGTCCAAGTCCACACACTCAGAAATTTCACACGGTATCAAACAAAGTTACAAAGATATGACTTTGGTGCCCAGATTGCGAAGTTTTACGACGGATTTTGCGCATTGCATGCAACAGCCGGTCCCTTGGGTCTACTGATGTTACCGCTCGTGACTGCGCCAATCTTGTGGGTTTAAAACCGTGAAATGTTTGAAATAAAGGCAACAGGGCGGTGCTTGTATACCACGTTGAATCAGTACACTAATTTAGAAGGCAGAGCGGTGTGACCTGGCAACTAACACAAACACATATTACATACACTGGCCATCTCTTTCCGTGGTATAGTTGTGACTTCCATACAGGTCATTTTAATAATACTTTCTGGTGGTCCATGACAAAAAATAAATACAATTTTTAAATTAACTCGACACAGTAACTTTATTTATTTATTCATTTTTTAATAGCGTGCATTAAATTTGTTGTGCTTAGTTCAGTTGTATTGACCTTATCTTGTTTTCAAACATTTATTCAGGTACAATTTGTATGTAACCTATATGGCTAACACATTTTAACTTATAAAATACAATAAAATGAGATAAGAAGGAGTGTCCTGATACAACATTTTCACTTCCGATATGATAGTGATATTGCAGCCCAACGTATTGTCCGATACCAATATAGATCCAATAGGATATCAGTGGTAATGAGACATGCATTTTAGTTGAATGAAACGTTAGTTTGATCAAGTGACAGCATTCAAATAAAGAACAATAGTCAGGAACAGCAGGTATGAGAGAAATATGAACTATTTTTTCACAACCATGTTAAATTCAACCTCAGACATGAGAACATATCGCATTTGAATAAAATAAATAAATAAATAAAAAGAGAGAGGAATTCTACGCTTACAAGTCTTTTGGGTTAGTGTTTTGCTGAGAAAAATGAACACAATTATGTACACAAATAAATAGGCTGGGTCTTAGAAGGATATATTTTTGTGACATGTCCCAGCAACCAAAGAAACTACTAGCCCATGACCAGAAGTTTCAATTCTAAACTCAAAACTAAAAAATTCAAAACTTAAGCTTCAGTGACAAACACATTGCTACCTACTGTGAATATTTTATATAGTGACTGCTAGAAAGTGCATGGAATTTAGTTCCTCAGCCTGCCATAATTAGCAAGTTAAAGCTCAACTTTGGAACACTTGGACAACTTTTCTGACAGCTGAGCTCGATAGAAAAAAGCAGTGGTCCCCAACCCCCGGTCAACTGGTACCGGGCTGCGTGGGCTGCACCCGAAATAATGTTTTGGAGGTGATTTAGTTTAACAGTTCATACGTTTGTTTTTTTGACGCCGCCTCTGGCCGCTGTTGATATTACATACATAGTGAGAAGGATGATGTGGTTTTTAGAGCAGCCAGCACCCCCCCCCCCCCCTCCCCTTCAAAAAGAACAGACAAATATTTAATAAATAGTGTTAAGAATTAAAAAAAAAATGCAAAGGTGAGTCTGGTATTTTGCCATCTGGTGAAAAAAAAATCCATGTCCTTTGTATTTTTTTCCCCTCTCACAATGATGTTAAATATATGTAATAGGACAGACTGATGCAAAATCATTCATAAACAAAAAATGAATTCGCTTTTCGCATGCGCCAGCTAGAACTTACTATCACAGAAAGTTAGCCAGAATTACAGTAGGCTTTAAGGGTTAAAAATAGCTTGATAGTGGCCGCATGAGAGGCCAGGGGAGTCCTGCAGGTTTCTAGATTTGGGGGTGAAAATATTTGCTTACTATACCGGAACTTGCTGACTGTGACGCTACACCGGCAGTTTTGGAAATGCGGCAAATAAAATCCCCAAACAAAAAATGTGTACAAATTAGGCAATTATTTGATCCATGCCACTGTCTGAGAATGTGTTTCGTAATCTTAAACGGAGTCATGTGCTGAGCGCTCCATTACAGTTTGGCAAACTGCACACATATTCCATTGGTGAAAGCCAAAACCATGTTCACTCAGACTGTTTACCTGCCAGGAGACCAGCGAGTGCGAGAGAGCGAGAGAGAGAGAGGCGGCAAAGAGCAAGACAGGTCAACATCACATACTGTACCGTAAATGATATGATGACTTCTGGCAGGTGTTTTAACATAGTTTGTACTGCAGGCCTGTCCGATTCATTCCCCGTCTTGTGTCCATATTAAGATCGGTATCCAGCACGGAGAGGGAGTTGCTCTGTGTTCATGAAGATATCAAGTGGGGAGTATTTACACTTTGCTCATGAATAAACCATTTTTTGGACAAAAAGCCTTCAAGCTTAAGATTTGTAGCTTTTGACTCAATCTGGGTACCCTACTAAGTCCTGGTGTACACAGCAGAGGACATCCTGGAATTTAAAAGGATGTTTGGGCAGGAGACAATTAACTTTTCTGTATTGCTGAGACACAAAGGACATAACAGTGGACACAAAAAGATTAGTCTTGGAGGGTATCCGAAAGCTTTAAAAAACAGAGTCAATAAAAAATAAAATGATTCAAATGTACAAATGAAGATGCACTTAAGTCAATGTTAAAAACAAACTGTTCAATGCTAAATGCAAATGTATTGAACTTTAATATTCAAAACAAATACCAGTAAATATACTTAAACCTGCTGTTATTTTTGTTTGCAGGGAACAGCAATAATGTCATTGGGTCACTTTGACCCAAGGTATATTTCGCCCATTTGGTAAATTGCCAGAATCCAATCTTTTGTTTGAATCAGTGTTTTATGCTCATTTCCCATGAACAGCAATATGTCTCTCGGTCATTATGACCCGAGGGTGTTTTCAAGTTTCTTTTGTGTGGAAACCCACTCACAATGTAGCAAAGGCGAGACGTAATTCATTATATTTATTTTGGATTTACATTTATTTGATATTTTTATGGTTGTTTCTCTGGCATAAGGTTAACATCCTGGGTCAATCTGACCCGGGCTCATGTGAAATTATCCAAAAGTTACAGAAACCTTTTTCTTTTGTGTGTGCAAACTAAAAAAATGTTGTGATTCCTTTTTTTTTTCATCCTCAAAAACGGCAATATTATTTGTCTCATTTTGACCCAGATTTTTCTTATTTATCAAATAAGTTGCAAAAATAAACATCTAAGAGCATTCTAAGAAAAATGCATTCATAAAAATGTTTTCAAATACCCTTTTTAATAGATATCATTCAACATTTGGACCAATTGGGTTAGTTTGATACACAACATAACACAAGGGTTTAGTAAAGATTCTTTCATGTACCTCTAGCCCCTCCCCCTGAATACTTATTCATACAGTACTTATACATGGATAATTTTGAACAGAAGCAGTGAAAAGACTGCATTAAGCGCTAAGGTAAGCCTACCAGATAGTAGAGCGCCCTGAATATAACGATACATCAAAAGTGAATAATTATCCTTACAAAGCTCTTTTTGAGCAATCCACTTAAAAGTCCTGAGCCACTCAAAAGTGATTTTGGCCGGAAAACAATCAATGCTGCTGGTGATTTGTGTGGATGCTTGCGAGCTTAACTTCATTTTCACTTGGGAGTTCTGTATTGCATCACAAATTGCTTGTGTTGTCGTGGTGATTGACAACACCGCTTTGGGATGAAAAAGACAAATCAAAATGTGGGTCGGCTGTCATGGACATTTGTTTTTGGACAAAACATTGGGAGTCATTCAAGCTACTCTAATGAGTCCTGGTGTGCTCAACGGTGGACACGCTGGCTTTATTGTGTCTCCTGTGTTTGGGTGGGAAGCAATTAACTTTGTTATCCTGCTGGGACAATATGTGACTGTGTGTATGTGTATATAAAGAACCAAATTTTTTGCCCAATTTCCTCTGTTGAGATGTTTAACTTCCTCAGATTTTAAAGGGTCCAACACTTCCTCAAAAGATGAAACGTTTTTCCTCAAGTTTATATTTATGATGCCCTGTGATTGGCTGGCAACCAATCCAGGGTAATCTCCTCCTACTGCCCGAAGATGGCTGGGATAGGCACCAGCGAACCAGTGACCCGAGTGAGGATAGGCGGCTATAGAAAATGAATGGATTTAATTATTTATTTGAATTCATACAGATTTCTATGAGTTTGATTTGGTTGCCCAAAGGGAATTTGTCAGAATATTCCGATTACTCGCTCCATGGTCTTTTTCTAACTGTCGTACATGTTACCGCTGTAAAATGAAAATCATTTAACAAGAGTGTTGTCCTCTTCTGAGCACTGCCAAAAGAATCACAACGGTGAATTTGATTTTTTTTTTTTTTTTAGTCACTGCTGCCAGACTCACCCCCTCTCCACGGGTGCATCTTCCCTCCCTCAATGTGTGTGCGTCTTCAGGACCACTATGCTACACAACCTCCTCCTCCTCCTGCCTGGTTCACACACATTCTCACACTCACACACTCGTCAGACGGACCTCCAACAGTACCGATCAACAAGCATGGACGCGCGGACCTCTGCCTCTCTGCTCGCCGGACTTGTGTTACTCCTACACGGATTCACGGGTGAGTGAAAGCCCATGGCAGAGCTTCAGGGATGATTTTTTTTTTCTATTCAAAAACTCCCAGTGAGGACATTAAAAAAAGGCTGTGGATCAGCTGTTTGCCTGCAGAGAAACTTCTTAAGAAGTGCAGGTTCTGTTTAAACTCCATGTGACTCTTTCATTTGCTTATGCGAATTATCTGTGAAAAATGAGAGTGAAGAGTGAGTACTGTTATTACTGCGTTTATTGGATGTGTAAACAGACTTTACAGGGCACAATCTTGGACTTGTTTTAACCTTTTAGTGGGTTTTAAATCCTGCATTCAGAAAGTGCACGCTGTCCATGAAAAGTGTCACACACACATTTTGATTGAGCATGTAAGAGGATGTATAACTGAGTCAGTCACTTCTGCTGGCTCCTGTATGTATTTTTAGCCTTTCACACAAGTTCTCTGCTTTCCGTCAGCTCCTGTGTGACCCGAGCAGTACGTTCTGGTCACATGTCAGTTGGAGAAGTTCTCAGTCAACATTATGATGTGTTGGAATTAATTATTTATGTGACCTAAGGAAAAGTAAAGACGGTTTCCTGCGCACATTAGGGGTGCGGAATGTTGCCTGTTTATTTTTAGAGCGCCGTTGAATTCGGTGTTAACGACTGCGCGGCTTCGGTTCTGCCGTTGATTGACTTGTTTGTGGGTCACATGCCGTGGATGCTCACGCGGCCTCCGCCCATCCCGGACCTTTCCTCTCTTTTATGGTGGGACTTCCCTCCCGCCCTTCCAATGCCTCTTTGTCTTTGGCCACCTTTCCTTACCTCCTCCTCGCACATTGTGTTTGTTCATCTTCCGTTTCGGGTCAGCCTGACCATTGTTCAAGGCTTCTTACAAACCCCCCCGACTCTGTAGTCACTTCCTAGACCACGCCTGCCTCACTCATGCCTATGCTGAATGTGTCCCCGATAACACCTGGATTAACTTGTATTGAAAGCGTGATTCTTGTCATGCCAATGAACTATGTTGAAGTGTGAGGTGGAGCTTCCTTTATACACATTTCATATTCAGGCATCTATAGGATCACCAACATCAAGCCGTCTTTATATATATATTTTTTTATATTTATCCATGATTGCTTAGTATATTTGCTTTTTAACCCTGTTTTAATGCACTCGTGTCCTACTGCATATATATTAGGAGAAGGAATCTTTGTCTTACAGTTTGATTTGCATCGACTTGACTTCCATCACATAATAGCCAAAACCCCCAAAAATGAAGTTTTCTAAAATAAATAAAAAATAAGGAAAGTAACAGACACACTGGCTTTTATGTTTGAGAACATGACCTAAAGACGTCCACTCATCACCTTTTTCCCTAACAGGTGTAACTAGTGAAAGTGCCACATCTGACTATGTGCAAATTTTCTGGATGAATCGGGCCTCCATTTTCTAAGCCTGGCCAGAAGAAGGCCCTTTATTGTCGCCGTGAGGAGCAGACAGTAGTGACCTTTACATGAGTCAATGCAAGCTGCACTTTTGGTCCGACTTGATTGGCTGATGTCACAGGAAGTGAATATGGCCTGGGTCAGTGCTGCATTTCAACTACCGGCCTGTCTTTCCTCTGATGTCATGGTGAAGACAAAAGATGAGCATGTGGACATGTATGGACCCACACAGTGGCCTCGCCAGACCTTCCAAAGGCCTGAATGGCCTCCAAGCAATGATTTAAGTTTTCCCCAAATCAACAACTAAGCGGCATGATATTCTTTTTGGCTCATAATTCCTCTTAAAAGTACAGTCCAAAAAAAACCCAAAAAACAGTGGCGCACACCGAAAATGTAACTTTTTTTTTTTTTTTTTTTTTTTAAATAAGGCTCTTTCAAAACGGTGTGGCAGACTGGTTAGCACGTAAGCCTCACATGCGGAGGTTGTGAGTTTGATTCCAGCCATCCTCTATGGAGTTTGCAAGTTCTCCCTGTGCCCACGTGGATTTTCCTCTGGTAGTCAGCTGCACGTTAGATATACTGAGAATTCTGTTAATAAAATGAAAACTCTCATGTATATATTTGTACTTGCGCCAGTGGGAGCTTTGCGAGTATTACAGTAAATACACACTCCTCCTTTGGCTATCCGTAGCTATAAAAGCCCACTCCCCTTTAAAGCAAGAATCCTGAGAATATAAAGACATTTCTAAGTAAAATGGAAATGCCGAAAGCTGAAGTAAAAATTCTCACTGAAAGCACGACTTTTTCATTTAAAATGAGAATTCTGATGTGAATAAAGTGAAAATTCTAACGTTAACATGAAAAAAAGTTTGCAAAGGTCTCACTTTTATCTCCGAATCTTGACTTTATTCTCAGAATTCTGATATTAAACTGAAAATTCCCATTTTAAACTGAATTTTCCCTTTATAGTGAGATTTAAAAAAAAAAAAAGTGAGAACAGTCAATAAAGTCAGGATTTTTTTTTAATATAAAATGAGAATGCTGACTTGATGGTGAGTCTTTTAAGAAGAAACTGCAAATTCAAACTCATGGAAAGAGATTTACAGAACTCTTACTTTTATCTCAGAATTCTAACTATTCTCAAAATTTTGACTTTCAAATGAGAATTCTGATAATGAAATACATTCTCACTTGAGTCAAAATTTACACTTAAAAGTGAGATCTCCCACTTTAAAAGTAAATCACTTTCACTTTAACATGAGAATTCTGGTAAAAGTGAGTGAGAATAAACATTCTCACTTTTTTCTCAGAATTCTGATTATTTGTGAGAATTCTGACTGTAAAGTGAGGACTCTAATAGTAAAATGTATATTCACATTTAAGTAAGAATTGCCTCTATAAAATGAGCACAATGACCCAAATCAGATTTAACTCTCTCATATCAATACCATTTAAATGAACCTCATTGCCTTTTCAATAACGTGTTTTTTCTGAGTTCAGATTACCTACAATAGTCAAACAGTTAGGAGGTATTGCACCCATTGTTGCTTTTGGCATTAAAAAGGACAAAAACAAACTTTCCACTTGGTCCATGTAAGCTGTTTTGACTTCCATTCCATCATAGCAAACTTTTGCTCTTGCTATTCAACTGCCAAATTTGAATTGTGGATGAATACCATTCAGGGCAGTTGCTAAATATAATGTAACTTATTACTTTCAGGCATTTTAATCGCTGGATAAAGTCAGAGTCTTTTCAGTCGCACCACGTGCGATTGAGTAATTGGGCTTATTACTGTCCACTTTCAAGCATCCCTCCAGCAGATTCTTGTCTGGTGGAACTGTGTGCTAGACAGTGTGTGTCTTTATTCAGCGCGAGCTTGCAGCCGGGTTGATCTCATGCAACAGCTTTCTCGCTCCAACACTGTAATTCACGCGGGCGTCGATCCGCATCATTCCCACCTTTAAAGGGCAGACGTTCTCAGAATATTGAAGTACGATACGAAGAACAAAACGGAAGTTTAGCTCATTGAACTTAAGATACGATGTTGGACATGGACAAAAGTTTTTTAAGTCGTTTATCTTGTGTGACATTTTGGTTAAGCGTATGCGTCCAAATGTGTGGGAGGTTTTGGGAGAATCCCTTTTTCTGTCCCAGCATGATTTTGTGCCAGTGCACAAAGTCCATAGAGTGGAAGAAGAACACACAGAGCCTTGACCTCAGTCGTATCAAAACCGCTGCCACTTGTCCGAAGGCTTTTGTCCACAAACCGGTCTAAATCAGCACCCGCATCCAAGGCAACCCTGGTAAACATTTTCAGGATCTGAAAACGTTCCCATCAGTTTTTTCCCTATGAAGTGTTGTCGTCGTTCACGTGCAAGCCAATGGTTTCCTTTTACAGTCGCAACGTCTATTGACGTGAATCGTGTCCATTATCACCATTACCGGAGTCAATACTGAGTAGCGCTGGAGACTGATTGGTGGACACAGCTGCTTCCAGGACTTTGTGCTGCTGTCATCACTCCGCCGCGTCCCCGTTTTTGTGTAGCACTTCAAGCTCTTAAACAATTCAAGTCTTGTTGAATGACATATTTACGGAAGAACTTGTTTTAGAGTGGAAGGAAATTGCGAGTTTGTTTTGTCTCACAATTACGTCACTCCGAAAAATTCTCGTAAAACATTGCAAGAAAAGATGAGGTGTTAAAGGGAAGATTTTGGTAGTGTTGCAAAAAAATGTGAAATCTTTAAGGAAGGTAAAGGAAAGCACTACTTGCAGCTCAATAATAGCGTACTTTTAAAACAGTAATGGCATTATTAAATAAAATGGAAAGAAATCAAATGATTAATTTTGATTAGGGACGGGCGGGTAACAATTCAATGTTCAAAAACAATACAATGTTGTATCGGGCCAATACCTGGTCTTTTTTCAAGGTATCGGTATTCAAGATAGCTGGTACTAGGATCAGTCCTCTTGTGGCCGTTTTATAATTAAGGACTAAATAGGCATAAGGTTTCAGTTGATGTCGACTCTCAAGGTTTTAAGATACCTTTTTTGTACTACACCCGCCTGATATCCTGCCTATTCATTTGTGTCCACTTTTGTGCCCATTTTGTCTCAGAAAAAAAGCAAATTTAATTGCCTCCCAACCAAATTATTAGACATCACTGTAAAGAACAGAATGTCCTTTATTGAGCACACTAAGACTTAGTGGGTAACTCTTATAAGTCAAAGGATGTACACCAAAAAACAAAGTCCACAACAGGGGACATAGATGAATAAGATGAGTTTCAGAAGGATGTATAGAACTAGATAAAGCTAATAGAAAATTGCCATTGATTTAGTGTATTGCATGGAAAATGCCTTGCTTTAAAATTATTATTTTTTTGTGTGTGTAGGGGTGTGGCTCTGTATCAAACATACTTACTACTACATACTTGGTACTGGTGACTACTTAAAACTTAGGTAACTGCACGGGTATTGGTCTGAAATTAAAAAAAAAAAAAAAAACGGTATCGCAAATCCCAATTTTTAAATTAGATTTCTAGTCTGGTGACATACATTGTTATCATCGCTGACCAAAAAAAAAAAAAAAAACACACACACATTAAGATGTATTTTTTTTTATTTTATACTAACTTTTTCACTTAAGAGGCAATAAAAAAAATAGGATTTTATTCCTTTTATTTCTTAGCTCCACAACATGGTGATGCATTGTTTATGTTGTAGGCAAAAACAATTCAAAACAGTGCATTTCACAATTTCAATGCTAATATTCAAAAATAGCTTGTTTTGGTGGGGCTAACGTCGGCAGCTAGCCTACACCATCGTTATTGTGTTTAACGTAGTGTTTAACATGAGTTGTGTCTGATTCATCTTGATAAATATTACCAGAACCATTTACAGACAAATATTAATAGCAATTGTACAGTGAAACTTAGCGATAGCTTACCTTGTCATTATTGCTGGTTACGGCAGCGATCTTGCTGACATAGTCATAAGATGTAAAAAGTAAAATACAAAACAAAGCTTGTTAAAGGCAAAAGTGTTGGGCAGCATTTTTTAGCAAAGTGTAAATATGAATGTCACTCATTAGAGAGCACAGATGTCAAACTGCTAACAGAAGTGAAACTAGAGGACGAGCTTGGACACAAAAGCTGTGTTTGCGTTAGCATCTATAAAAATGTTGGTGTTCCGGGTGCCAAGACTAAAATCATGAGATTGTGCTACTCAAACATTATTTTAACACAGACGAGCTCTGTTAAGTGTTCGTCATGTACATTAACAAAACACTAAGTTTCTGTCTAGTTTTTTATCTATTTCCGAAGGCTAAGTCACTGTATGTTTTGTTTCTAACTAAACATAAAAGGTTCAGCAAGTTCACGAAGCGTGTAAATCGCCATCCTCCTCTTGCTTTTTGTTGTTATGACTTCTTTTTGCAAGTTCATGACTGTAAATGACATTTCACAGCAAGTCTGTGTTAAAAACACAAACAGGATGAAGGCTAGTGTGGCATCTGCAGATTCTCAGTCAGGCAAACGGCTGTACCTTTTGAGACAGGGTGAAAGGCAGGATGTCTTCTGACGCGTTGGCATTAAAGTCGTTTGGTTTCTTTGCTAGCACTGAGGTTGAGGTAAACACAAGATCACCATCAACGTTTATGGACTGTAAGGCAATGACATTGTTGTGAAAGTCATGTGTGCACCCAACAGATGAACTATGACAAGTTGGTCAGTAGTGCAGAATGTAAAAAAGAGATAACAAAGAGCACTTTCTCTGGAGACACCTTGTTACATAAATGAATTAAAAGGGCATCGGTGGAGCTGATGATTGTGACTCACCCCCTTGAAAGTCAGAAGACTTTTACTCCTGCCTCTTCTAATAATGCTAGTTTTGTCCAATTGACAATTATTTTGCCAGCTTGGTAGCCAATATCAGCCTATATTGTAAAGAAAAATGGCAACGATACAAACTATACGCACAGTGTATGCTAGCTTCCACCTACACTACTCACACTTCTTTTCTGAACAATAAAAAACATCCTGTCCTATATCACCCCTAGTGGTCAATTGAACCAGTTTTATATCGCACTTTGGATGCATATTTGTCCATCAATCCATATAAAAAATTAAATATAAAAAAGAAAACACTAACAGAAATAGGATTTTTTTTCCCATCCAAGTTTCAGCTCAGGTTATCTGTTGAGAAATATATCAATGTGCTTTTTGTTCTTTGCATGGGTCAAAGGTGACTTACTAGCCCCGAGGGGAACCAGTTGTTCCTGCTTGTCATTCACACTGACGCCAGTGCCACACATACGCTTGGCTTTCATAAATGATGAACATTCCTGGACGCTGCATAGGGCGCGAAGTAACAAATGTAGTGGGCATTCCCAAGGAAAGGACTTGGGGTGTGTATCTCAGACAAAGGAGGGCTTGCGGGACATGTGCATGTCAGTTGTGAATCAAAACAGCAGACTTTCTCAATGTTCTCAGTGTCAGTGAATCCGTTTTGAGAAAGCAATTGCAACTTAGGCTTTGGTGTAAATGTGAGTGTGAATTGTTGTGTATGTAGTTGCCCTCTCACTGATAGGAAAATACTACAAGGTGCTCAGTCATCGATATCAAACTCAAGGCCATTGGGCCAGATCTGATCCGCCACAATATTTCATGAGCAAATAATTTTATTTATTCGTTGTATTACAACATATGCAAATCTCTTCACTTGCAAGCTTTTTTGTTATTAATCCCTATAAAATAAGATACATTTAAATATTTGAATTAACCCTCTGAAGGAAACCTCTAAGATGTGTTTTATAACAAATATATGTTTGACAACCCTGGTCTAAGTCCATTTAGGCGACCTGTAGAGATGTGCAATACTTGAGATTTTCGTATCAATTGATGTAAAGTCAGTCTCGGTGTCAATATCACTGATACTGGGACTCAAGAGAAAAACCTAAATACATGTGAAGATTGATACTAACGCTTTGGTAGGCAGAGTGAGTTAAAGTGATTTTGATTTGTATTTGTCCTAAAAAAGACACAATAATAAAAAAACAACAATCAAGGAAAGGAAAAGACATTTTATAGTGTAATACATTAACCATGACACTACTAAAAAGTCACAAAAAAGGGGTCTGTTCCCAGAGCCGCAGGAAGTGCAGACATGAGCCTGCAAAGCGTCAAGCAGACATAACAGTGCAAGGGAAACGTGATCCAATACTGTTCTTAGATGGTCAAGATTGCCAGACTTGCACCTGCGTGATTGACATCATCCAGTATGCACTTAAACGTTTATTTTTTTTTCCCGGGGAACTTTTTACAATACCCGGAAAAAAAAAAACCAGTCGGATGCATGTTGATTTGTCATATGAAATTCAAGTTCAATTTGAAGCGATAAGCAAAGAAAAAAGCCATTGAGTGGCTGCTATTGTGTGTTTTATCACAATTTGGAACAATGTGACAGGAAGTATACAGCCAATCGATTTTATTCTTCTGCACTACCTTCATCTTGTGTTGGAGTTTGGTAAACAGTCCTTTGTTGGGTGTCTGACTTCCTGTTGGTGGTTCTTCCTGTCAATGTATCGCAGGAAACTGACTTGATATGGGGTTTTGAGACAAGAAATGTATATACAGTATATATATATATATATATATATATATATATATATATATATATATATATATATATATATATATATATATATATATATATATATATATATATATATATATATATATATATATAAATTTCTGCATCTGCATCCCTCCTGTTTTGGGGTTTCTGTTTTGAATGCGACAGGCAATTAGAGAGGCTCCAATTGGATAGGTGGATGTGAGGAGGTCCTGAGGGAAATGCGCGTGGAAATGAGAGTCCTGTGAGGAGGGTTGGCATCTCTGCTTAATAATGGATGTTGTTTCCCTGAAATAATGTTCCTAATGCACATTACAATGCTTTTAACCTAATGCAGCCAAGCGGGCCTGACTCCACACAGTCAACTGATGTGGCTTCACCTTGTTTAGTTACACTACGTGGTTTGGAGCACTTAACCTTCATGGTTTTTGCTCTTCTCAATGGATTTCGCTTCGCCTGCTAGAAGACTGTGTCGACATGCACCGTGTGTCGTATCTAGACCATATAGCTACTATTGGGGCTGCAGTTTCCTGTAGTCATTACCTCTACTAGCCACTAATTTGGACTTGGTTTTTAATACTGTTTTGCTGTTGTTGTGATGTGGGGGGAACTTGTCATCTCCACACGGGAAGGCAAGAACGCATGCTAACCTCAAGTTCATGGCGCTGTTTTTATCCTTTGTAATATTCTGTGACATCTTTCAATGAAAAAGTGAATCAAATTAGGATTTCTTTGGTGAGCGTGTCATGCAGCTTAAAATGTTTTATTTTTGTGTGTGATTTTTGTGGTTTAGTGATTGTTTTTCTCATTGTTTGGGTTAGGTTTTAGTTGTCCATAAGTTGATGCTATGCAAAAGAGATCTTTTTTTTTTTTTACATCAAACTACTTCTGACGAGGACACTAAGCAACCAAGATTTATGAGCATGACTTAACAATTCTTAACACTTTGAGCTCCATTGACGTGAAAAGGACGTTTATGGAAACCATACTGAGGAGCGCCATTCACTGGCGTTGACAATTTAAAAAAATCTTATCAATGGCAATGGGTGGAGAAAAGATTTTAGGGAAAATGAAAAAAAAAAACCACGAAGTATGGTCAGTTACAATGCTCAAAATTGGCAAGCATGTTTTCCTTTCTTTTTTTAATTGGCTGGCATTAAAAGAGTTAATGACGGGTCCATCCATAATCTGTAGCCGCTTATCCTCACTCATGCCGCTGAGTGAATTGTCATTCGACAATTTGGATAAAACTCTTTTTGATTGTCGAAGTTGAAAACGTCATACAGTAATCAATGAAATCAGGAGAAAAAAAAATCTCCCAGTAAAACCAATCTATCTTTAGCTGGCTGTCTTGGAGCAAGGAATGCACTCAAACTTACATTCTCATACTTGTGAAGCCATGTCACGGAACGTCCCCTCCACACCAGCACGATCAGCCCTGTACGAAAATACTGTCCCCGTTGGCCTTTCCCATACTTCTGTGCGCTTAGTGTTATTTTACCTCGGCCTTCTCCGCAGCGGGCTCGTACGGGGACTCTGCTGCGCAGTTTGGGACGTGGGAAAGAGGATGGAGTGGGCGTTTGTACCACCATGTGAACAGACGTAAGGAAGCGGCGCAATGAGATGCAATCACATAAGCAAGCATGCGTACAAATGGGAGTCGGCATAGATTTGAGGCTAATTTATCTTTTTTTTTCTAAGGTTGAGAGAGTAAAGGAGATGGATGTGGGAATAGCTTATATGATGTCAAAAGTCAATTCGTTTATATTTGCGCATGTGTGGGCACTGTAAGAGAGAGAGTGGAAACTTGGAAGTAAAGGATCGTTTTTGGTGCTAGGTAATAAGGCAGAAATGAAGAGGACCATATCATTGCTGTAACGTTTTTTTCGTTAAAATACTATGTTTCACATAATTATTGTATGATGACACTAAGGATTAGCGTAATGCTCTTGTTTGTTTTTCTCCTTCATCTTTGTCTTTTTTCCGGTTCTTTTTGTCCTTGTTCTTTTGTTACTTTTCCTCCGTTTATTTCCTTCTACTGTTTCTTTTTCTCCTAACTGTTCTTCTGTTTCTTTTTCTTCTTTTTTTTGGAAATGTATGTTGGAGGTATACTGAGGTTTCTCACGTCGCCTCAGCGGTGTGAAACATATGTACTTGTACATCCATAAATTCAGTGCTATGTCAACACTGATTGCCCTGGTGTCGTAACAGTTGTGACCACCCTCCCGCCTGCTGGAAGACAGACTGGAGTCTAGCAAGCTGAGATGCGAGTCAGCATCAGCTTGAGCTGATCGCTATGACAGGTGTTTTGTTGAAACCCAATATGGAGTCTAATCTCCGTCAGAAACCAGAGAAGGAACGCGCTTGTCTCCTCCCTTTCTCTAATGGTGTGTGGTCCGCTCTGATCGTCGCCACTTTGTTTACATTCTTTGCATCCTCGCTGCCGACCGTCTTTAGGAAACGGTTTATCCTGTCGTTAGGTTGCAGACGGTGTCCTGGAGATGTCTGCTGGGCTGCCTATGTTAAGTTTGTGTCAGGTAGCTGTGACATTCGGACTCCATTTTTGTTGAGGAATCATGAGAATGCAAAGTTCACTGTGTGTCTGTCTCCATCTGCTTCTGTCCCTCACTGTGTGTTCAAACATGTCACTTGAATGCCAACCTGCATCTATGGTCTACTTTTTAGTCAACATCTCATTGACAGTTTTTATGCCTGAATTTGGTCCTGCGTATTGAAAATAAATCTTTGGGGTGTTGTGAGAGTTTCAAATCATGTATATGCATCTATTGTTTTCTATACAGCTTATGCTGTTTGGGCTCACGTGGACAGAGCCGATCCTAGGGGATCTAAGCCCAGACGGAATGGTAGTCAGTCATAGGACTTGGACTTGATCCCAAGCCAGCTGCAGGAACATCAGCTATTTTGAACTGTGTATTGGCTTTTTTTCCCCAAGTTGTCATGGGAGTGCTGACACACCCTGTAATAACCCAGCTCATTTGCATTTGACAGTTCTTCTGATACCTGTTTTCAAGTATGGAAAAAAAAAAAAATTCTCCAATTAAGTCATACAGGGAAACTGCAATTGGTGTGAATCCCGTCAGTTCCTGCTGTTAGTCCAGTTACCAGATGCTATTTGTGAATATGATGAAAGGCAAAGTCCTGTCATCTTCAGTTGAGTTGCCGAGTCCAAACAACAACAAGCCTGGTTGTCAAGGGGACCTCCATCCTCACTAACCACAAGCATCTGATGTCTACGCCTCAGATTCCATTCCACAACACTATCAACTACATGAATCGTTTATTGTATATGAGATCATAATTTGAGAAACTGAAAACAAAAAAATTAACACGTCTCAAAAAAGAGGAGCTGAAAAATTGGAATTACTAATTCACATATTTTTCAGTAGAATATTGGAAAATAGCTGCTAGCCGCTTACGTCGCTAGCATCTAGTGCCGCTCACCCTTGCTAGCGCAGCTAGCCACTAATGTTGGAGCCATTGCTAATCGTTGGAAACAGGCACCATACAATACAATTTTGGCGAAAGTTCTCAGAATTAACATAATAACCAATTGAACTGGATTTCAGCACAATGCAGTGTTGTTAATGTGACACCCTGCTTGGATCTATCGTACTTCAAAGTAAAAGCGTACCCAAGTAGCCAAGGCAGCATTTTTTTAATCCTGGGAACTCAAATTACTCATTTCTCCTCTAATGGTGACTGTTGTTTCAGTGGTGTCCATCATATTTAACAATATATGTTCTACTAAAATACATATTATATTTTTATAGTGTATGTGCCTAACAAGGGCTTTTCAAACACTGATGATGTGCTCATATGTAGTATTTCTTTCAGAAGTGAAATGACCAATTTCTGCCCTAGCAAGCATTTTACAGCGTTTCTTTTGTCTTCAAAAACAATGGATCATTTTTGTAACATTGCGTCTGTAAGTTCAACTTGTGAAAGCGGCAAAAAAACGTTCTGGTTTTGTGCCCATTGTCCTGTAAATGTGGCCTGACCTCTCCAGTTTTATTGTACAATGGACAACATGAGCTCAGCAAAATCATGTATATTTATCACATTAAAGATTTTGAGAACATCAATATGGAGCACTGGGGGGGGTGTTCTAGTATGTGTGTTACATGCCTCGGGGTACGTCACAAAGCTTTAATGTGATTGATGAATGTGTGACAAGACCTTCAGTGTCTTTATGATTTCAAGACTTTCCCATAACATTCCTGTGAGCCATTACGCCAAGTGGGGTGGACCGAAACTAAGTGGGGGCTACTGTTGTGGCAGTAGATCTTCGTGGGATGGAGTGGGTGGATATAATATATGCTTGTCTGTTGTAGTTGAGTTGTGTTCCTAGTAATTGGAGATGATGGAGGAAGGTTGATCCAATTTGATTTGCTAATTGCCCTAAACGCTTCATCAGCTTCATGTTAAATTTGTCATCTGGATCATTGAGCACATTATGTTAAGAGGAAATGTGTTTTGATTAACTAATAGAAGTCTACAATATTACCTTTGGAAACCATGTGGTAATAGCAGAATGTAAAGACAGGTTGGTAGGCTTGCCTTGGCCACTAGGGGCAGTATAATATGGCCATGAAACATAAAAAATAGAAGACTTACAATTACTGTGAATCAGTAAACTGTAACTATATCAGCAGTTCTTTTTAGAGGATAAAAAAATAAATGAGGATTGTTTATATTGTCTGTCTTAATGTGGTGATGATCATTTGTGTTCAAAGATTCTTTGATAATTGTGTAATAATTCTGCAACTATGTGATTTGTTAGCCCCCATATTTTGTGTGCGTTAGCTTATTTTGTGCTGACTATTGCTAATTTTGGCTGTAATTCTGATGGCGGTCAAGAGCACGGGAGCAACCTATTGTTTTAAACCGTAAATATGAAAAACAAAAAAACAATAGAAGCAGGAAGTGGGGCCAGCTGGATTTCCATATCAGAGTAGTTTGAAAATTATTTAGTGTTAGTATAGTCCTGCTTTTTATGCCTACAGAAAGTGTTTGCTGTAGAAGAATTTGACAATGTACATCTTTGGGAAATATTTTTGATGCATATTATGAAGCTACGATTTAAGTTTATTAGTTTGGAAAAAAAAAATTGGATGTTTACTGTAAACACAAATTGGCACTGTAATCACGTTTGTCTTCTCTATTACTTTTGCTTTCAATATCTTATACATTTCTAAGACTTGTATTATTTTAATAATGATTTTTTATTTTTGTCTTTCATCTCACCTGAAGGGCTCAGTAAGAACATAACCCCAATGATGGAGAGGGGCTTGGATTAGGCTGTATGGGTGAATGCACAATCTGTGACTCATAAAAAATAATATATGTACCTAAATGTTGGGGCAATAGCTCATTTCTGGAGCCCCTTTGCAGCAACAAAAGCTTCTAATTTCTGCTTAAGACTTTGTTTTGGACAAGTTCGGAGCATTGGCTTTGGTGGTGAACTCTATTTGAAGTTTGGCATGCGGACCTCTCGACATTTCCACCTCTACTCCAGATATTGCAAGTGCGCTATTGTTGGATCCAAGAAACAAAGGTCCAAAAACTCAAATCCTTCCTTGCTCTCGCATCAGTCTTCTTTTCGATCTTCACATTTGCATGCTCACTGTTAACATCCACATTCTTAGTGATTCACTTGCCTTACATTACATGTAAACTGTGGCAGTAATTTCCCATGCTCCCCTTTTCTCTGTCTCATGTCCTGATGTGAGGGCTTCTATTCCTGGCGCGAGTTGGGTCAGAGCGCTGTCAAGTTGAAGTATCATGTAAGCAAACAAGCTTGATAGGCCATTGTTATTCTTAGATGTGACAGGACTGGAAACATGTCACAGAGCCCTGTGTCTGGTGCCAAGTGAAGCGCATGGTGGATTGGAATAAGATCCCTTGGTTATTTGGAAGGCAATTAGACTCCCCAGTGTGTCATCCATTGTAATCATCAACAGTGCAATCACCTTCTGAGTTCATAATAAGGCACTCTCACGTCATAATTGATGTCTTCGTTTAGGACAAACTGGGACAACGCTTCACTGGCATGTAAATATTAATATAGCACCCATGATTAAACACTGATAGAAAGAAAAGATTCCATTAACACACCATGAAATGGTCACTGTGGTGTCGGGAATGAGTTAAGGTGACAGTCTATATATCTATTGATACACTGTATATACCATGTAATATATATATATATATATATATATATATATATATATATATATATATATATATATATATATATATATATATATATATAATACAATTAATGAATGACTGAAATATGAATGAATTTACAATTAATGAATTAAAAACTGTACAATTTGTTAATTGAAAAAAAAATGACTCACTTGACAGCACTAATTCCCCAACCCTCTCTCTCTTTTGCATGCCATTAAAATTTGGCTGAATACCAATTCCAACATAAAGGGAATATTTTTATCCATGATAGTAACATCTAAAACATTTTCGTGCCAAATATATGTTTTCAGTTCAGGGTATGATGGAAGCTGGGTGGACATCAACATTGTGGTAAATAACTCATCTTAAAGTCTGTGTAGGAATGCCAACTAATGTTCAGGTCTGTCAATGATGACCATTTTTATTTTGGGAAATCTGCAAATGGTGAGAGCCAGCTGACTGGTGTTCAGCAGCCTTCATGCACCCTAACTCCAAACAGACTGAACAAGCTCACGCCAAATCTCATTTCATCAATTGGGTCTGTCAGAACTCAGTCCGACATACGTCTTAAGCTTACACATGTGCAACTAGTACTACCCATTAAAGTTGTGCCAGTAAATAGATTCTCAACTATGCTGTCATAGTATGATATGGCACAAGTGGCTAGCGTTAGCGCAAGTCGCTAACTACTTGGTGCATTCAAACAATGTTGGACATTTCACACTCAATCAGAAAAAAATACCCGTCCATTAAATGTTCTGTGTTTGTGTTCCCGTGGTGCTTGTGTTTGGTGGACAGAACCTTGGGAGCTCCACCAACTAAATATGGGCAAGTTTCTCTCACTCATCCTTTCCTGCTTTTATGCAGACACACCTGGTCTTACTTATACCTCCAATAATTCATTTTTCACAATAATTGAAAGTTGGAGGATAATTTCCACATTTTTGCTTGTCTTTTACATAGTTTCCACGTGGCAGTACAGTTACTGCACTTTTTTTTTTAACACAAAAAGCCTTCAATTTTCTCAAAAGCTGGCAGTGTGCCTTATAATCCGGTGCGTCTTATACAGTGCATAAACCATTAAGTTTATAACTTAATCGCAATGCACATTTTAAATTCTTACCTCTGCATTTTAGTTATAGATGTATTTTTTTAACATTTTTTACAACATCCAGTTTGAAATTTTGTGATGCTACATATGCACCAATTTTAGAGCAATTTATATGGGGAAAAGGCACAAAAACCGTGATATTTTGTAGAAGATAGCGAGTTTTTATAAAATCAATCAATTAGTCAATCTATTAATATTTAATAGAATCAAATTCATATTTTTTTTAAACTCTTGACTCGTCTTAGCATTGATATAAACTGTCTTGGAACGTAATCAAGAGGTATTTTTCCCCCATTCTTCAGATGATAAAATAATTCAATTATTTCAGTTCAGTTCACCATTTGTATGGTATTTTTGTGGCTTAGGGCTAAATTCAGTCTGGATGAAACCATCTTGTTCATCGTTTTGAATGTCAACCACAGATTTAGCAAAAAAGATGCAGTCTCTCAAAATGTTTTGAAAATGAGTTTGCTGGCAGCAAAAACGGCATCCTCAAGTGCAATGTTTTCCTGTCATACTGACTTAGGACTATTATCGCCAATTTCTCTCTCCACATCGATCTGCGGCCTCCTGCGGTGCCGGCTTCTCCTCCATCGACGCTCTGCACATAAAGTACAAGTGACATTTAACAGTCTCTCATGAATAAGCCTTCGGTAGTGAGCTGGATCAGGTAGAGGAAATGGGGGGCGGGGGGGGGGGGGGGGGGGGGGCGTAGCTGGGGGTGAGTCAGCGTTGTCCTCCCATCGCTAATGGGTAGGAAATGTCTACCTAGGAAATTCTAATTGGATCTCTTACCCGTTCAGCTCCATTAGATCCTAAACGGCAACACACAACAGAGCGACAAGCAGGTTGGGGTTTCTATAATGGAGAGAGTCTAAAAGGAGACTACTGTATTGTAGTAGTGTTTAATGTTTGAGTCACTGTGTAACCAGATTATGCATTCAATAAGTAAACGTAGCATAAAAAGGTCATTTGTGCCAGGTAGGTTATTGCTTTGTTATAACAATGCTTTTTGGCAGTAAAACAAACCATTGCAAAGCTTGTTTATTTTCCTTGTTCTGTAAATGGAGCCACACAATAAAGACTTTCTATTCTATTCTATTCTATTCTATTCTATTCTATTCTATTCTATTCTATTCTATTCTATTCTATTCCGGCCAAGTGATTTAGCGCCAACTTGAACATGTACACTGCAACAGAAAAAAATGCAACACTATCAAGTTTCAAGGCTCCACATAAAAGTTACAATCCAGGGGTATTTGCCCAGGGGTTTAAGTTCCCAAAATTAACCACAGTTAGTAAAAGTCATAAAGTTTTTAGTATTAGATTTGTTTGTTTTTTTATTGCGTAAAATGAATGTTGTTTTTTTGTTGTCTGATTCGACTTATGAGAAAAATATCAAGAAAAAAAAAATTGGTAAACAACAAAAAAAGTTATAATCAGGAAATGAAATCCACAGAAAAGGGCCAGAATTTGCTTTTTTGGGGGTCTTTTTTTTATCTGTTGAGAAAAAATATGTAAAAGACACACTTAATATATACATACACGTATATATATATATATATATATATATATATATATATATATATATATATATATATATATATATATATATATATATATATATATATATATATATATATATATATATATATATATATATATATATATATATATATAATATTTATAATTTTTCTTTTGTTTTTTGTTGTTTTTTCAGTTAGCTTCTTTTATTGAAAAAAAAAGAAAAACCTAGGTCAATATTTTTTGGAGCTAACTTTAAAGAAAAACATCAAGGTAAACCTGCAATAAATTTATGATGATAAATGGAAATCCGCAAAATAGGGGTTGAATTTGGTATTTTGTTTATTTTTTTATTTTTTGCTTTTGTTCCCATTTTTTATTTTGTTTCTTTTGTGAAAAATAAAATCAGTTGGTTTATGTTTTCCATTCATGACTGAATGAAACCACAATAACGGAACCATGATGTAGCGAAGGAACGCTGTTCAGTTTTTTTTTCTTTGATCCATAAAATCATAGTGTGATTATTATGAAATAAAAAAGTACATTGAGGTCTGCATCTCTTGCCTTGTTTTTCAGACAGATAATCTTTGGACCAAAACCTCACAGCTCACAGCTCCAAGTTACCAAACAAATGGGAGGCCGCCTGGTTTTCACATGTAAACACGAGACGAAATGGGAGCATGTGAGCTTTTTATTACGTTCAGGGTCGCTTAGAGGCCATTCCATATGACGAAGGGTTCTCTTAAGATAAAGGTCAATGTAAGACTTTATCAATGACATAAAACTTATCTCTTGGACTTCATTTGGTCCAAGTATTCATTATGTCTAACCACAGACAAAATTATTACACCACCAGGATTTTCTGATAAATGACATAACTTCATAAAGCAGTAGGCAGAAACCAAGACCAAGAGAATTTATAGGTTTTGTGGTCTGGTTGCTTATATTGTGAACACAATAAAACAAGAATGGCCTAATAATAATAATATAGAAATATTGATTGTGATTGTGATCAAATCAATTAATAATTATATTAATTGATTTGATGGTTAATGAGTGATTTCTTTAAAAAAAAAAAAAAAAAAAAAAAAATATATATATATATATATATATATATATATATATATATATATATATATATATATATATATATATATATATATATATATAAACAAGTAATATAAAGTAATATGTAATATAATATGAAGTAATATAAAGAAATTCTCTTCATGAAGGAAAAAAATACATTCTATGAGCATAAACCTTAGAAATATATGTCAAAGAATATGCTCTGTTTCCACATTGTATGTTCAAGTGTTATTCAAAAATAGAAAATATCATTTTCTTTTAAAATTCCACTTAAAACAATAAACTTTGTTTTTTTTTGTTTTGTCCTCTTCAAATAATTAAAATCCGAAATAAAGCATTCATTTTTTTGCATACTGTTAAAATATACATTCAACATTTGCCATGAAGCTGGACATTGAGCTCAGTTGCATCCTGTTTTTGTTGATCCTACACTGAGGTCTTATTGTACTCTGGCATCTCCCGTGTTAAAAAATGCAGGTTTAAATGTGCTGCACATTTGAAGGCTGGGTCACAACAGGAAAGCTCAGAAGATGGAACGCCAGTTGTCCCTCTGAAGAGGGAACAGTGGGTGCACTGTGCCGCTTGTAAAATGAGCCTTTCTTCCGGCCAGAGGGTGACATAGTGGAATGCAGCACATGAATGTGGACATGGGCGGTCGTCGTTTTCTTGTCGTAGTGACTCTCCTTTGCATTTACATGGCATTGATGCACAAGTGTTTGACCACACTTCGCCCACAAAAAACTAACAATTCCGCGATTAGCATTGGTACTAGCGATTCTGTGTTATCCTAACTGCTACGCCGCTGTCTATCTTTCTAGCACTGAATCAATTTTTAAAAAAGATGCAGATGCTGATATTTGTCAAAATCTTGAACATCAATTTATCCCTACACCCAAGAAATTTATCAGCTATCATTTACAGTTTAATCTTACACATTGTCCCTTTAAGCAGACATTTGAATACAAATGGAGGTGCAACACAAGTAGAACGACATTACTCCATATCACACGCATTCTCAAGGAAAGAAGACTGAAGATGAGAGTTATGAGTTATCAAAATAAAGTCATACATCAAAGCACCACTGTACTTTAGAATTTTCTGATGTGTAAAACTACAATTTCAAGGTTTCCTCTATTCTTTTCATCTGTCAGCATGGGCCCGGGTAGAGGTGAGCATGGAGGACAGGGTGGAGGTTTCCAGAGGGGATACAGCTCAGATCACCTGCATGTTCACCTCAGATGACGGCATCGGGGCTTTGACCATCCAGTGGTTCTATGTGAGTTTCATGACCTCACACATAAGGTCAAAAACATGCAATAATTGCGCTATAATGTGCATGATTGGCACCAATCTTCATCTTCAGGTGTCGAGACTGGGAGAGAAGCAGAAAATCTACTATCAAGATGCCACCACTCACATGGTGGACAAAGGCACGCCGTTCACAGATCGCATCATAGTCAACGTCACGGTGGCTACCGGAGAGGTGGTTTTGAGCATCACGGATGTGCAGCTCCAAGACCAGCTAGAGTTCATCTGTCTCATCAAGAGTCTGACCGACGGCATCTCCGAGGGACGCACCAAGCTACTGGTGTTCGGTAAAATAACAGAATGCGGCCGCTTAATCTAATTGTGTTTTAATATGCAAATATTTTTCCCGATCAATTATCCTAACAATTGAGTAACCAATGCCTCCCACGCACCCTCATATTAAAATAATTTAAATGATATGATTTGATTGATCTATTTATCTGTTATTCACTGTGGTTGAACATGAGTTGACAGAAGAGGATATAAATACTCATGAATGAATGATTAGACACCAACAAAACAATTAGCATTAGCATGTTAGTGATTACCATTTAATCAAATATTCATGATGTAATTTAAGTATCAACGACATCGACAAGATTTTTTTAAAATAATGAACAAAAAGACAACTGAGACGGTCACAAAACTCCAACTGAAAATTAAAGATAAAATTTGATTTTAGCTCAGTACAGTTCTTCTACTATCTATCTATCTATCTATCTATCTATCTATCTATCTATCTATCTATCTATCTATCTATCTATCTATCTATCTATCTATCTATCTATCTATCTATCTATCTATCTATCTATCTATCTATCTATCTATCACTAATAGCTAACTTGCTATTTAGCTAGCTACTGTATTTAGCTAGCTAGCTATATTGTTATCTAGCTATCTACAGTACAGTTCTTGATTGAGTGTTTATATTGCACAGAAAGACCAGATTTCCCAACCATAGAGGGAGTTCAGACCGGCATCTATGTCAGTGAAGACACACTGTCCAAGGTATGCCAACTTGTGTTTACTAAATAATGACATCTCATCATAATTGATATCTTTTGTACATTTTTCCAGATTGGCTCATGCGAGGTGAAAAATGGCTTCCCAAAGCCAAACATTACTTGGTACCGAAACAGCACACCATTGCGAGGATCTAATGATGGTGAGACAAGTGATTATAGCGATGAATGCGTATCCCGGCATGGTTACGTTGAATGTGTGTTTTGCAGGGGTCAAAGTTGCGCTCAGCACCACCACAGAATCCAGCGGTCTGCTTTCTGTGAGAAGTGAACTGAGCCTGAAGGTGATGAAGGAGGACAAAGACGCTAAGTTCTACTGCGAAGTCACCTACCTCGTTCCCGGAGGAACCAGAATGACTGAGACGGATCCCATTAACATCACTGTGTACTGTGAGCCTTACGCTACAGCCCAACACACCAACATGTGCGAAATTTTTTTCACACGGAGATGCAGTTTCAAAAAATGCATGCGGGACAGTGATTTATCATGATATTTGAACTCCTCTCAAACCGGATTGGATTTGAAATCAACCCTGTCTGAAATAACAGTTTCTGACCCTGCGTAGATATTTTGCTTAAATCTCCAAATTTGAGGCTTCTCTTCTAAACCCATCCCCATATTGTGTTTCAGACCCGTCCACTGCTGTCCACGTGTGGGTGGAGTCCCCAAAAGGCAAAATAAAAGAGGGGGATTCGATGACCTTTAACTGCCATGGCAATGGTAACACGCCATCCTCAGTCTATTTCATCAGACATGAAGATGTAAGCAACTCTTTTACTTTTGAGCAGAGATGCCTTGAGATACAAGTAACCCGTCTTTGAGGTACGAGCTGCGGATCGGACAAAAAGACTCCTCAAGCTGTTTATTGCCACTTTCAGCTGAAGGGATCATAAAACAAAACATAAAACACTTTCACAACAACAATGCTAACATAAAATGAGAAACTCCTCACAGGCTACCAATTAGCATCTATGTGGTGTTGTTAGCAACAGACATCTGAACACAAAAACTGCAACACGTGGAAATTAACTGCACTGACACATATTTAGTCTTTATCATTTGCAAAAAAAAAAACTAGGATCACTTGTACGGAGAAGAAAGGAGCTGAGACCTCTAGTATAGCATATCTGTTTTTTAAGCTACTAAGTAGAAGTAGTTTTGGTTTTTGAATAACCTAGAGAAACATATAAAGTACTAATATATATATACAGTATATATATATATATATATATATATATATATATATATATATATATATATATATATATATATATATATATATATATATATATATATATATATATATATATATATATTGACAATATTTATAAGCACAGAAGACCAAATTTATACTTTATACTTTATTATTATGTATAAAGTAATTGATAAGGCAATAAAGGTAAGGTAGGTTAGGGTAGTAAAGTGATTACTTTAGGTGCTAACGTACGAAAAGTAGTACTAATGATTACTTTACCACTTAAGAACATAAAGTAATCAATGATTTGAGGACTTGATTGTCTAAGTAAGATTACTTTTTTTACCCATTACTTTACATACCAAATGTACCAAAAGTACCTTATAGAAAGTCTTGTCTCTTAAAAAAATTTAAAATCTGTCTTGAATGATGATCAATATATTTTTATTTCTAATTTATGCTAAACGCTGCTATAATCGAGCCTAAGTCACTGGTAAACACTGGCATCGGGTGACATGAGTCAAAGTCAACAAAATTAAGTTGCGCCCTGGCTACTGAACGGGATTCCATAACAACATTTTGTTGTTAAAAGGTCTGTGGACCTGGAAGCCTCAATGGAAGCGGGTTTACTCTATCTCAAGGCACATCTTAAAGCTACTGCTTTAATTGTCTAGCGTATACAGGAAGCATCTATTTCATGTTCATGTTTTCCCATTTGGTTTTTATAGAACGAATATACGGTGGAATCAAACATGCTCGTGCTGGAAAATGTGACTCGCCTCCACAGTGGCCTTTATGAATGCACCTCAATCGATATGGAAACGTATGAGGAGCTCTCAGGGAATACAACTGTGTTTGTTAACTGTATGTCTCCCGTGCATCGGGTTGATAAAGTTTCCTTTACCATTGCTACCACTTTTGAACTTTTGCCCCTCTGGATATCTATGTATGCAGACCTGGACAGCGCGGTGGTCCTGCCTGCTAAAACAGAACTGGCTCAAGGCGAGGACTTGACAGCAACCTGCAATGCGCTATCTTCTCTACAGACACACACTGCCTGGTTCAAGGTCACACGCAGTTTTGTCATTTTACCATTGCTTCAAAGGTCTATCTATCTATCCATCCATCCATCCATCCATCCATCCATCCATCCATCCATCCATCCATGTATCTAATTTCTACTTAAGTATGACTGAACAACTTTTTTGTCAGATTTTCATAATCCGCTTTTTAATCTTTAATTTTATTTAAATTCAAACCCAGATTTCAGAACACTTCCTCCCCATAAATTTTGGTTGCTGTTAAGGACAAAGTTGTGAGCCTGGTTTGTTCAAAAGTGATCAGTAGGAATGGGAACCATGTCGGGATTTCATCAGAAACGTGTGCAGTCATTTAGATCTATTGAACTGCCTTTGTCTGTTCTCAATGACACAGGAGCATATTTATGCTGGACACTGCACTGAACAATGGCAAAACCATCACAGATATTGGTACCTTGAAGTAAAGTATGGTTTGAGTCCAACACAGATACATAATATTGGTGCACACACATTCCCGTCTCGAAGCAATGACTACTGTAAACGCAAATTGTGGTAGAACACATGCTGACAGATAATAATTTTCAGCAATATACCGTATATCCGTTCTTCTTCTTTTAAGAGCGACTAAGATTACTGCAGTTTTACTGGGGAGCTATATTGTCTCCATATATATCTGTGTCTCTATTCTTTTGCCACAGGGAGGCTAAGGCGTGCACACCACAAGGAGCAGCACAATGTCCATTAAATTGAAGCAAAAAATGTGTCATTATTATGCTTTTATATAAAGTAATATATGCTAATATTCTTGTTTACATCACACAGCATAGAAATGGCAACTTTAACATTATATCTTCTGAAAGCAATACTTGTAATTTTCAATGTTAATAATTACTGTAATTATGATAACAATAATATTTCCCCGAGGGTGTTTCCATGCTGCTGATATGTACGACTAAAATGACTGTGTGCTTTTAGGATGGACGTGAGGTGTCGGTGGGCCATACATTAATGGTAAAGGATGCCACCTTTGACACAGCAGGGACGTACAAGTGTGTAGTGACAGTTCCTGAAATTGATGGTATGGAGAAGATGGAGACCCTTCGAGTCCATGTAAAAGGTCTGTTTGCTTGTTACCTCAGTCAAGGAAGTGTATTTGTCTACAATTGTTTTTAGTACCATTTAAATCTAGCTATAGAGGTAAAAATGATTATACAACAGTACAGAACATATTCAACATGTATCATTTGTTATTCAGGTGCACCAGAAATTATGAAACCAGAAAACACAAACATTGAGGAGAGCTTAGCCAGCACAGTGGATCTGAGCTGCTATGTGCGAGGGTTCCCATCTCCCAGTATCATTTGGACCAACCCTAATGGAGAGGTACCACTGACTGTTTTTATTCTCTACACAATGCTACCCTGCAATGCTACCCTGTTATCATACCCGAAAACGAAATTTTAGTATCAAAGCTTTTTAACAAAGTTTGTTCTTAACCTGTTAGCACAGCAGCTAACACAGCTAGCATATATGCAAAAATATTAATCTATTTTACAATTGATTTGGAACAATGTGACAGTAATTAGAGCAATATAACAATTAAATTAGTGGTCAAATAAACTAACTATTCATTTATAACAAATATAATGTATGACACGACAAAATATCGTCAAATGTTTTTCTTACAAAAAAGATTTTCCCGAATGACTCATATATTGGTAATTGTATACTTACTGTACAGAAAATGAATTTACTGATGAACTGAAGGATTGATTACTGCATCACTCCAGGTCCTGGAGTCAGCGTCCCAAACCGAGACGGAGGACGGCGTCCACAGTGTGGTGAGCGTGGAGGTGACATCCGACCTCACCGCCTTCTGTAACGCCTCCAACGAGTACGGCGCCGACGCCCTGGCCTATAACATCAAAGCGAGTGAGTTTCTGCCTGGTTTTAGGTTTTCGCGTTGGGTCCAGAATCTTGGCATCATTGTGGCTGATGTCATACGGTACCCAGTCAAAGCTTGTGAAAATTGAAGTTTGATTTGTTCAGCATGATATATATTTTAAGACACATGGTTATGGTATCGATTTATGTGTGATAATGAGACCAGGGTTACTTTTATACAACTGCTGAAAATGATCAGAGAACATTAAGTTAAAAAGGTACAACGATCAGCAAATATTGGCCGATTTTTTTCAGCCAGTTTGACTTTTGAAGAGCCATTATAGGTCCTAATAAATAATACAGTTCTTTCCGATGACAAAAAGATCTGACTGTAGGTTACGTTAGCCTGATATCCTTTGGGTTTGAGTTGAATATGCAAATTGAGATGTCACATCAAGCTAGCAGGCAAAGTAAGTCGATCTGCGAGCCACCCGCACCGCGCATGCGTCAAGCAGAGAACCTCGGAATGGAAAGGCAAAATTACAAAGCTTTCAATAGCTCATCAAGCTTTAATGTTAAGGTTAATGTACGCATATTATCACTGTCCAATTTATACTATATTTAACATTAATGTCTTTTTTTAAATAACACATGGATTTGGAGTCATAAATCATTAGCTTGCAAGGTTAGCCTGTCGGTCCCATTTCATAAAATAACTTATGAATAACTTCGACATTCACAATGCAAACCATCCACTGTTGATGATGCTTTACCTGAGGGGTGATCCAAAGTTGTTACAAAATACGGTAACATCTTTGGATAATTCTATAGCTTGCTCCAATTATGACACATGGTTCACTCCGATTACTGTACTATGCAATGGTGTCACATCTGGCTGAGACTTGCTTGAGCCTTCAGATCCCCCCTGTCTTCCTGTGGTCTGTGTCACATCCGTTATTTGTGTTTAGGCTGTTGTTACGTGTTGCCTTTTCCACTATTGTTGTGTCCCCGCCCCCTTTGTGTCGACATGCTGTGACCTCTGTCTGCCTCTTAACCTATTTCAGTTGTACACACCACAGCAGCTGCTACCACCCCTAGCGCAAGCACCAATCGCACAAGCACTTTATCCTCTTCCACAGGTAAGGCTACAGTTCATGGATCACTTGCTATAGTTTTTTTTAGTTTACGATAATATGTCGCATTGGTTTGATGACTGACGTTATTTCGACTTGAGGGTTTCAGTGACATTTTAGCAGTGATAGGCAGATGAAGCCTCATAAAGCCTTTTGGTTCAAGAAAAACTTCATTTCTTGAGGCTTCATGTGCACACATACCTCCCCTGCTGGTCAAAACCTTTATTGACATTTGAACTGTTTGTGAGGCTTCTTAGTGCACAGAAATAATCACTGCCAAACTAAAAAAAAAAAAAAAAAAAAAAAATCAACTCATGGCTCATTCATTTAGTGATGGCTAAATACAGCTTCTTGAAGCACTCTTTTCAGTCAATTGGTTTGCACATGGTTCAAGGACTTGTGTCACTTATTTCCTCTATGGCGCCATTGAGTGGCCAAGAAAACGAAGCGGTGAAGTGTACAGAATGAAAAAAATATTGTCTCTTTCACAGACTATTGCACTTTTAGCAGTATGTGTGTAGTCAAAATACTAAAAAGTAAGAAATAAAGCACAGTATTTTTGTGTACAAATAAGGCTAAGTTTGTCATCCAGCCGAGATTGACTTACTAATTGAAAGAGCACCACTCCATCAATCACATTTGGATTTATACAGCATGGATATCTCAAGTGTTCTTAAAAAGTAATGAATTGTTTAAAAAAACAAAACAAACAATTACGTTACTGGAACATCAAGGGTTCCTCAGCGATCGTTTACATGTTTTTGTTTGGGAAGGACGCTCTAAATCGGGGCATCATTTCCACTCTCGAAACATTCTCTGAAGCCCCGCTCATTCGGCCCATCACTACTTTTTAGATTATCAAGCTTTCAAGCAGTCACATCAAGCTATCGTCCTAGTCTCTTTCCGAGTCTAGTTTCAGAGTCTAGTTTCCGGTTACACTCATAAAAACCACCACATTTATTTGGCGGAGACTTGCTTGATCCTTAAAATTTCCCGTGTGTCCCTATGGTCTGTGTCACATCCGTTATTTGTGTTTAGGCTGTGCTAACGTGTCGACTGTGTGTCACTATTGTTGCGTCTGTTTCCTCCTCCTGTGTGTTAACATGTTGTGATAGCCCCTGTGTGCCTCTTACCTTATTTCAGTTGTGCACACCACAGTCGCTGCTACCACAAGCATGCTTTCCACTTCCACAGGTAAGGCCACAGTTGCTTTGCCTCACTGCGTACATCTGCAACGTATTATATTTGACACTCGATTAAAGATGGGACGTGAAGTGTGCAAGCTCTGTATGATTAGATTTTAGAGATTGGTAGTAGTATTCAGTAGCTTCAGTATATATAGTACATTGCAGTAAATTTCAAAATTTATAGTGAAATCTACAGTAGAAGACAGAGAAATGAAAACTGTTCTTCCTGAAAAAAAAAAAAAAGAGTAAAAAGTGGATGAACAACAAAGAGTAAAAGGTGGATATAAGTACAATTAGAATTTTAGTGGGCTGTTTATCGGTGCAGGTTTAGGTTCAAGAGAAGTACAGTACTTTCCTACTTTTTTGGGGGTATTCTTTTCTTGGGTTCTATCGCTTGAGGTTTGAAATGTCTGCCTTGAAAATGAATTTCCACTAATGTACAACAGTGTCATATGGGCGCCATGTCAGGATCGGCTATCCGCCAATAGCTTCATGCAACTGGAGGCGTTCTTAATCAATCAAACGTGCTCAAGTCCCCCAATGCCTTCTGAACACCCCGGATGTTGGAAATGGAAATATGATTGGTTCAAATCCTTAAAAGAAAATTAAAAGATGGTGTTGTGTCGTTTCAATTGTACAAGCTCTACAAACGAATCTGAAGGCTTAGGGAATTTTACGCTGGTGCAGCAACACACAGAAGCTGAAATCTGACTGGACAAAAAAAGTAATTACATTAATAATCATAGCCCATAAAACACGTATAGGCTGTGTGGCAAGGTCACATGCTACTGTATTACATAAAGACAAAAAAAAATGTTGGAAATAAATGTATGTAAGACTCTACAAATCGACCACATTTTAAATGCAGGACTGTTCTTTTGATGATGTTTACGCCTTCAGAGAAGGCCCTGGCGGCACAGTCTTGCTCATTGTAATGATACATGGTACGGTTACTTTTTTAGGTGCTGCTTGGTATAAAAACACTGTCTAGCTATTGTTATGGCTACATCGGTGTTAAGTGGTTTGAATTTCGGCTCTGATATCAACTCATTCACGACCATTGACGACAATTGACGTCGAAGATCTGCTTTGATAGCCTTTGATAGCTATAAAAGTGTGCTGGCAGTGAATGACTAGAAAAAATTGTTTGCCTCTAGTGTGACTAGGGAAGCAGCTGATGTTTTAAATGCTCTCACCAAGACGCCTGACTGCCATTGGGGGACATCTGGTGCTTCCTCTTGCTAGTCAGGCCAAAACATTTCTCTTGTGGTTTGCTCTTTCTTGCCAAGTGTCACAAGTGAAATTACACTGTGCTACTGACCGCCATCACGCCAGAAGCTCAGTCCTAAAATTATTTCATACTGCATTCTGTGGGTTTCAATGTATGTGAGTGGCCTTCCAGGAGGAGTTACAGGTATTCTATTAACCCTTGCCTCCCACTGATAACTGTACTCATGTGGTTTTTCCCAGTCAGAGCAGCCACCGCTCTCCCACCAAAGAAAATCCGGAAAGGTTTGTACGATATGTCACTCCGGTGCTAAAGGGTCCACTTTCTGCTCTGTCACTCCTGACAAACGAACGCCACCATTCCCAGCATGCATCAGCACACTTTACCTCTTCTACACGTCGAAATGTTAGCGCTTTCTTTTTCTCTTTAGGTTGCCAGGTTAAAGAAAAAAATGTCTATAGACTGCGGTCTATAGAACTTATTATGATGTTGTAAAACAACAGGCACCGGGGAACTTCTGGGTGGCAGAAAAGTAAATGAAGAAAGGTGATCTTAATTGAAATGTTGCAAAAAAAAAAAAAAAACCCTAAACAAACATAAAAAAAATACCATTACTTCAACAGAGAGGATATCAAAACAACTTAGTTAACCTCAAAGATCACATTGTTTGTTTTCTGTTGAAATGTGCATTCTAATAACAGTTGGGTCAAGGATAACCCATTTTTGGGTCAAGAAGGGACCAGCTGCTACTTATAAATTTGGTCCCATTTTTTTGTACAAAAAGAAGAGTTGGGTCAAGTTGACCCTAATAGCAGCCAATCTCTTTTTGACTCATAATTTATTTTAATGGAACTTTTGGGGTATTGTCAAGCATTTTAATTACCTGTAGGCCTCATCCTTGCACAAGGTCCCCAAAAAGAATGATTCCTGGCATCTGTGCTGTGATTTCTGCCACAATGTCACTACACATGACCGTGGCGTACCAGCACACACTCAACCACAGCAAGAGGCCTTCAACACGTTTGGCTAAAATTGTCATTCATTTAAATTAATTTCACAATCGCCCTGACTTGGGCAAACGCGCGTGCAATCAGAGTTTTTGCCACCCGGATGCCTGTGCGACGTCATAATGAAAAGGGTATACAGTATTCCAATGCAACATCCTTCTATGCTGCGGCATGCTGCACACTTGGCCTCATCCCACCCTGCACCTGACCCCGCCTTCCTCATTTTCCAACAGTAATGACCTTGTCCCTGTTGTGTCTTTTCCATCAGAGGGCAACGGCGTAATCATTGCGGTCATCATCATCTGCATCCTGCTGCTGGCCATCTTGGGAAGCGTGCTTTACTTCCTCTACAAGAAAGGAAAAATCTGCGGCCGCTCCGGGAAGCAGGACCTGTAAGCGCGCAATATTATCGGTCTTCTTCTCCGTTGTGTATTCCTATTCATCCGGCTAGTTTTAATAGTTGCCGTTTTAGAATATGATATCCAAAAAACAGTGATTGAACACATGTCGACGGGTAGTATTTTCAGGCATATATTCTCTAGCTTCAACAACAAAAAAAGTAGCAGAAGCAGTCAAAATTTCTACAGCACGGTGATAGCAGCATATAATCGTGATGCAGAGACTGTTTTTTTTTTACATGATATTTATGTTGTATTTATATATTTATTACTCTGTTGTATATGAAGTACAATATTATAGACTAATTCAGGGACCCTGAATCAAGGAACTCCGCACAATATCGTGATAATTATCGTATCATAAGGTTCATATCGTGGTCTGTTGATGTTTGGTTATCCCCCCCCCTATCTTCTGGTAAAATATATCTTATTTGTACATGTGCGTTTTCTACTGTGGTCATCAATGCTGACGCATTCTTAACTCATCCAATCCCAAAGACGTATTTATACGTCTTTATGGCCCACACATTCAATCCCAGACTACTAATTAAAAGATTTTTCCCTCAATTATTGGTGATAAACTGGGTCTCAAAATAGTTTGCATGGAAATAAATAATGTGCCCTGGATTGAATGTCTAAAATACGTAAAAATCCGTCTTTGGGATTGAATGAGTTAATTTTGTGTGGAATTTGCGCACAAGATTCGTTGGACATTGGTAGACAAGTTGAGAACAAGCGCAAGAGAAAACGGATGGAAGGATGACTCTCTACCCTGTGTTTTTCTTGAGCGACCTTTTGTGAAACATTTCGCTTGTGTTATAGCACCAAAGAGAAATCCAGCAAAGACAACATTGTGGTGGAAATGAAAAGCGACAACACAGAAGATGCCGTGCTCCTCGGCGTGAACGGAGAGAAACAACCCCCCGGCAACCAGGTAGACATCCGCACCATGTGACCACCAAAGATTTCCTCCGCTCCACTGAGACTCACCGTGTCGCCCCGCTTCATTTTTGCTTGTGCGTTTGTCCTGTGGAGTAAACGACGGTGAGGAGGAAGCCACTGCTGTGACCTGACAAGAACTCTCCGAGAACCGCTGAAAGTCCTCCGCAGCCTCTTCTTTTCCTGTCAATCAAAAGCTGTCTGAGACCCCAAAATGATCACACTGGGCTTGATTTCACCCCTGCAAATGTTTGTTGGAGGGCAGCAAAGTTCGAATGAGGCTTTGTATGTTTCCGATCCATCAGAGCAAGGACTATTTTTTCACTATAGTGCCATTTGAACAAGCTCTTCATCCAGTGTATATATGATGTCATCCGTGTATATATATTTCCTTATTTAAAGTGTATATTGACGCTTGATTTATGAAGAGCAGAGACAGCTGTTGTGCAAAAGTCCGTACACTGAAAATCGATGTCACAACTTTGCTTCGAGATAATTCAAACATGTTTTTGCCTTTGAGTGTTTAAATCCAATCTGTGGTTTGTCTAAAGCGTCATCACACTTCCACTGTAAAGTATAGATTTTTTTTTTCAAAACTACTATAAATGACTATACTTTTCACACCATAGGATTAACATTAGTTTTTGTTCCCTTCACGTTCTTAATATTGCATGTGTGTGTTCAAGCTTGACAAATATTATGCCAAAGAGATTATGTCCAAAGCTTTGAATATTTACATATGCAAAAACAGTTTCTACTGTGAGGACATGAAGCACAGTGATGTTCTTTTTTTTTTTTTTTTTTTTTTTGAGTGCACTGATTTCTTTGTAGTCTTCTTGCAGTTCTCTTGTGTTTCTTTAATGTGAAATCATTTTTTTGATGTGAAAATGATGGCTTATTTGTTGACTGCATGAAGGCGCCCTTTCTGTGAGGGACGGCTAGGTTTGTGTATGAGGTAATATTCTCGTGGAAAGTGAATATTTATGTGGAATAGGCCAAATTGAGGGGATCTCCCCCGTGGCTCAAAGCATATTCAATTACGGCCCTATAGAAGAAAAACTGGCGTGGCTCTTGTACTTTCGGAGATTAAAAAAAAAGAAGAAAAAACAAACTAAAATCTATTGTTGAAAAAGAAAAGGGATCCTTTGCTGTTTGCATCCAATGCTAGAAAATTGACAAAAGATTGGCCTTTGATTATATTTTATGGGTTGACTTTGGGAAAAATTCATGATTGATCTTTTTTTTTTTTTTTTTTTTAAGTTCAATTCAGCGTGGACTGGTTGTGCTCTAACTATTACCCTTAGCTAATGCTAATTTGCACTTCGCTAGACAGCAAACGATTCGGCATCCAAGTTGTGCATTCAAGACACGATTAATCCCAATTGAATCAATTAATTAATCGATTACTATTGCCACATTGCTTGTGTGACAATGTGGCTGGACTACTGAGGAGAGGACTCATTGTTACGCATAGAAAGACATCAAGGGCTGAAAGATTTGGCTTTCCTCACTACATATATTCATTTGTGTCCACTGTTGTGGACGGTCAGATAATTCTGGTCGGGACATTCTGTCCTTTATAATGAGAGCGGAACACAAGTAGAATTGCCTAGGTTGCTCATATGACATCAACATGGTTTGCTGACCTCGCTTTTGAAGATGTTTTGTGCTTGTGATATTTTCGTCCTTGAAGTCCTGCGATTTGGATCAAAATACCGGATAGTTCGAACTTGCGCAGCCCTATTGAGAAAACAATCAAGTTATTTTGGGGACTTCTTTCATTAGTCTTGTTTTTATTCAGTTAGTTGATTATGTGTGCCCCTTAATTGCCGGAAATGGACAATGTTGCCTTTTCAAACCATTTTTAAAAAAAACTTCTACTGAATAAAAGAAAAAAAAAGTTGTCAAAGGGAGTGTTTATTGTTTTAAATTAATTCATGAAGTCAGTTCATATGTTGGAGCTGCTTTTCTGAGTCTTTTGCCAAGATAGTTTGAGAGGTGGTTTAATTACAAGGTTTGAACACATGCTTTAAGAACACCCACCATGAAGATTATGCAATCAGCAGCAAATACTCTGCACATAAAAATTGCCATGCTTTGGTGACATACACAAAAAAGATAATACAAATTACTATTCCATAAGGCATGATCAAAATCCTAAATGGTGAGACATTCAATAGTCATGTGAAGGTATTTTCATTCACTGCTTTTTAACAGGATCTTCTGAGTGCATGGATTTTGTAGTTTCCTACACATATGTTAGCTATTTAATGCCTCATTAATTCCAAATAGATTTGGGATTTTACTACTGTGACATTTTTATTCAGGAACTGCTACTATACTTACATTGAATTTGTGTTTTGCCCTTTTGAACTTGTAAGATGATTTTCAGCTCATAACAGTGGAATGATATAGTGATTGCACATGCTATTTAGTTATACTTCTCAATCTGCCAAGACAAAAATAATGTTAGATAATATACAAACAAACCACTTCATCTGATTCCTCCACTTGTTTATATCGTAATTGTCCATGGTGTGAAATTGAGGGTAAATTAAGTTAGCACACCATTACCATTCAGTGCTCTGGGAATCGTGAATATGGAATTAAGGTGTTGATATAGTTACCTAACACAAGATAAAAAATATATACCCAATACAGCACATTGAACTGATTAAACAATCACAAAACGTCTCTTGCTTACACTTTTATTAACAGCACTGTGCAGTCTTCCAAAGTGATATGAGCCTTAAAACCGAGGGTGAATTTAATAAATGCCTTTTTTAAATGACTATGGTACATGGAACCACAGCTCCCTCTTGTGGCCCCATCACAATAAAGCAGTCAGGACTTTCCCTTTGCACATGCGCACAGGAAAGTCATCCCGGGTATGAAAGGGTAAACGGCAGGTAGGTGCACCTTGAGCCTGGGACACAGATGATGCAACACTGAACAATCTTGCGTATACACACACACACACTCACACACGCAGACAACAAAAGGCCTCAGTCAATCATCTCAACACGAATGGCACTGCTTTAGAAAATTATTCACAGAAGTAAACATTGTGGAGATGATGGTGGGGTGGGAGGGCAACATAATACAGGAATGTAAAATGCGAGCCAATAGCATTCTTGTCTTTTGCATGACTACAAGCACCTTTAAAGTGACAGTATCAAAGCACGATTTGGTATTCTGTGCGAGTAAATCAATACACAACAATGACGGTACAGTAAAGACTCTGTTACTCGGCATTCAAAACGTTCGTCAAGGCAACTAGGAAAACAAAAGCAGAAATGTTTATGGACCAGAATAAGCTTATTTGCTATTGTACAAGCGCAACACACATTCTTCATATGCAACGGGCATTGAAACAATGTACCTCAATGCTCCTGTGTGTGTGTGTGTTCATTCCAAGTACCTGGAAACTGCTCTCTACAGAGGTCTGCTGACCTTGAAAAATACTGTACAAGTTAGAATAAGTGAAAGAAGCTGGGGGGGGGGGGCTAAAACTGTGACTTCATTGATTCCGACTCAGCGGTTTTTGAAATGTTATTCCTGAGTTATTTTCAAGATTTGGCCCTAATGTTGCTGACAAAATCTTATTCCCTTTGCATGGTCTCAAACTCTTAAATCGCCTTTGCATTTTGCTCACTGTTGTTATGACCCCCCCCTCCCTCCCCCGTGAAATAAAAACCCAAAAAGTTCAAACACTGCAGGGTTGACAGCTCTCAAGCTGCTTGTACGTTCAAGTATGCTACATTAGCGACTGCGGGAAATGACGATACTGTCACTTTAAAGGACACCGACCAGCTTAAACAATATTCACAAATGTACTCTTAAGGCTTAATTGTTTAACACTATAATAATAGTAGCAGCAGCAGTGAAGCACTTCTGAATTAATTACAACAATATTTAGGATCATATTACAATAATATATTACCAAAATGGAAATCAATGACAATAGTTTTGTAATAACACCGCACTGAGTTGGGGACTAAAACCTGAATCAGACAGACGATGATGTCCCTCCCCCCACAAAAAAAAAAAAAAAAAAATCAGCCACCTCAGACCGCTGAACATGAGCCCCACATTCATTTCAGGTACACGTTTGAGGTACACTCAAACAATGCCAGACAGTGCAGACCTTCAATTAAACAACATAAACTGGTACCAAGTTGAACGAAGCCATGTTGGTCAAAAGAAGGAAAACCTTGTGTGGCATTTAACTATACATGCAGGATTTCAGAGCTTGAAACCTACTGTATTTGGGTTTAGCGATTGTGAATGTTTAGGATGGAAATGACATAAGAAAATGGCAGAAGACTTACAAGTTAAGACATAAAAAAAAAATAAAGGCTCTTGGGCTCCCTCTTGTGGTAAGCAAGAGAGCCACCAAGATGGGTTTTCTTTTTTTCTTAAATGGAGATGAAATCTGACACATTTTTGGGGGTGTCCGAATACAATATTGATTTCAGCTTTTGTATGACTTAGGACTTAGTAGGGTAGCTCGAATAAGTCAAAAGATACGGACCGATACCGTAACTTATAAATAAAATGACATAATTCCGAATAAAATATCTTTTTAATAAATGCTTTGGCCTTGATCATTATGAAGGTACTGGTACTTATTTTTCTCAGACAGTACAAGGTACGAAAATCTTAAACCTTTTTATCCATAAAGAACAAGTAGGTTGTTTCAGGTCTTTAAAAAAAAAAAAAAAAAACACCTTAATAATGTATTTTGCATAATGAACTGGATCAAACGTGCTCTGGGGCCTTCCTTTACTTTAAATAATTGGAAATGCATGCACAGAGAATTTATAGATAAGGGGAAAAAAAAGTTGCAACTTTCTTCTATCATTTCCATTCAACAAATAGCACAGTAAATTTGGCCAGAGTGTGATACATTTTTAGGTGTACTCTTCAAACACACGTACAAACACGCTCGCACAACGGCAATCGTGCCAATCTGAGCCATGTTCACGTCAAACCTGGCATCGTCGTTTCGACGACGGCCACACGCTTGGAGCTTGTACCAAGAGCGATACGCGAAGCGGACATCGTTTCACATACGGACTTGTATATATTACACACATTTAATATACATTTAACCATATATTAAACTTTCATATAGACATACATTTTATTCGTGAGGTCTTGGTTACATTTTCAGCCAGGCTTCCGAAAGGCGTCCCGTTTTTGACGCGGCGGGCGCCGTGTCGGGCCTGGCGAGATGCTCTTGTGGCAGTTTGAGAAGGCCGATGAAAGCGATGCTGCGAGCGCCAGCCTATTTTAAATGCCACAACTGGCAGCGGGCGTCGACAAGCGCCGGAGATGGTCACGCTGCAGGCAGCAAGCCATGCCGACGTTTTATTTATTTAAAAAAAAAAAAAAAAAGGATCAAGCCGGGCCAGGGCGAGTCGGCCAAGTGTGCTATGTGAGAATGTGCGCCGTGGAGGGAATGGAGACGAACTCTCGCAAGATGTTCTTGGCCATCTCGATATTGTTCTGTGCAATCATCAGTGCTTTCTGGATGTCCTGGTACGAATATCCCTGACTCATGAGATGCTCGATCTCGCTGCTTATCTGAGGGTTGGCGTCTCCTCCCGTCGCCCCGCAACTGGGAGGGCCGGGGACCGGCGGGACTGGGCTGGGTCGACGCTCCGAGTTGATGCGTCTTGGGAGGGGCTTGGGCGGTCTCTCCGGGGCTTCCGCGGGCTCTGACGCGCCTGAAGAAACAAGAAAGAGACGGAGAGACTAAGCGGTCTTAAAAAAAGAAAAAAACTGTGGTTGGAGGAAACACAGCTAAACGTGACCATTGTGGAGAGAAGCAAAGTGATTCAAATATGAGATGAGAAAACGAGTTGCTCTGATTCAGTAGCGTGACTGCGTGCGGCTGGCCAAAGTCTACAATTAGGGAAAAGCAGCAGAACGCAAAGTGGGTATTTTACTGAGCCCGACAACAACTCAGCCAGCCTTCATTTAGAAACAAAAGTACAATTACATGGAAATGGGAACGATCAAGACAAAAGACGACAACCACCCACCCTCCAAAAAATATGGAACAAAAATTTACTACGGTTTGAGGGAACTAGCCTACCATTGTGAACTCCAAATTTTGAGATTATCCATGAGATGTGCAATACCCGTCCCCAACCTCCGACTAAAAACCCTGCCGGATCGTTTTAAAGACAAACCTACCAGTTTCCTTGAAAAAAGCAACTTGATATTTTTCTCGTTTGGAATTCCTAATTAGTGATCATAAAACCTCTGCAAGGCAGCCACCCATTCTCGGACTGACTTCTATCATGAGAACTTAGCAATAAGGCCGGGTATCAGCTCGACACTGATACTGTACTTGTTATCAGTACTAGCCTGTCCCTACTTGAGAGATTTGCAAAGTAGAACACAAGCCATAACTCTCGTGTTTGAGCTAAACAAGGTGTCGGTATGTGCCAGTTGCTACATCTTCAATATTGTTTAAAAAAAAAAAAAAAGTGATCAAAATAAACTGGTTGTGATCAGATCACCTAGACTGAAATCATGAAAAATGATTAACCAATAGAAAAGAGAAAAACTTTGCAAATAAAAATCTGATGTGTTCCAGGCAAAACAAAAACTGACTTATTCAGAGACTACAATAAGTGAAATGTACCCCAAATAGCCGTGGTTCATCCTCAGGTTACGAGAACGCGATAAGGGGATGCGTGACATTTCAACTGGGTTTCTGCAGATATCAGCAAATCTAATTTCATGCTTCTTTAATACGGTGACAGAAACAGTACATTTTTTTTTTCAACTCAAGAGCAAATTTATTTAAATATGAATCAATTGATTGCCTAGTTGTATTATAGTGCCCGGTTTACAAAAGGTTATATGCTTTTAAATTGTTATGTTTTGTGAGGAAGCACATTAGTGGCATTTATCTAGCAGATGAGGCAGAAATAAAACAAATGATGTTACATGCTCCATCTTCTGGAGTTCTCGCCTAAAAAACAATAAGAGATGCCACTGCAAATGTACTTTTTCTCTCTATAAAAATTATTTTCCCTAGTTAGGGGGTAATTATTTGAAATAATATTTCACAGGGGGTACATCATTGTGAAAAGACTTGAAAGCAGGGACCTTTAAGACTACAGAACTCGTAAACACTGTAAAACAACTTACAAGCTGCCACGGAGGATGAGCTGGACGAGGAGGATGAAGTTGATGAGCAGGATCCCCCCAGTTCCGAAATGGCCCGTCGGGTGGGGGGCATGGGCAATCGCGGTTTAGGGAAATCGTAGCCGTTGTCCTCGTCCTCCCTGTCCTCCGCGGTGTGCTCCCTGGGGCCGTTGGTCATCGGCAGAGGGGGGAGCTCAGAATAATCTGGATTGGTGAAGATAAGACGAATGCATCAGGATACAGCAGAGATGATGTACGTCCTTCAGTTTATGATTGCGGTTTAGTAACCTGAATCTCTGGCTTGCTGCGACCTGGCCTGGATGTTGTACATGGCCTCGTACATTGGTGGGCTGTCCTCCTGCTCGCCTAGTGTCTGCCTGCAAACATAAACAATCAGATCTGAGCATCATCGGCACCACTGCCAAGTGATCATGTGAAGCAAGTCATTTGAGTACCGCGGGTTGAAGCTAATAGTTTGAGTCTGCGTCTGAATGGCAAAGAGAGGCTGAGGTTGCGGTGGCCTCGGGACAGGGGGGCTTTCCCCTATAGGTGGTGGCGCCATGTGGGACAGGACGGGTCGAGATGAGGGGATCATGTACTCGGACTCCTCCTCGCTGTCGCGAGCCTCCTCGCCTGTCGCTGACCTCGCAACTGAAGACGGTCTGGGACATAAAACATACAGAATGCATTGACTTATGAGGTAGGTTTGTTCCATGGCCACATTCTTTACTCAAAGAAATATTTCTCAACACATCTTTTGCTACTGAAATGAACGAAAATGCTACTCATTTGTTCTAGGCCCCCCAAAATGTATTGTTTTTTAAGTAAAATAGTACTTAATAGTAATGCAAAACACAATAGTATCGTAATTTAATATAATTTCAAGAATTACCCAATTCATGCATTGTCTTATATTCAATGCAACTCGACATTGTGTTACTCCTTGTGGTGTGAGTGCATTTGCCACCAGGGGGGCAGTATAGTACTTAGAAAGATTTATAGCTATGTTATCTTGCACTTTGTAACAGCATTTAGCTTGTGAACTTTTGTATGGCAAATCTATGTGATGACAAAATTCACAGCATGAATTTTTTTTTTTATTTTATTTTGAAGTGAACTTCAGCTGTGAATGGCAATAAACAGCTTGAATAAAATGCTATTTTGAAGAATTATTCTCTGTCATCTGCTGTTTGTTGTCAGGTTCGCAGCCATCGAGAACAAGTTTTTGCTTGCAACTCAAGACAACAACAATAAAAAACAAACTCAAGTGATTACCTGACAATCAAAATGTTGAGACAGGCAAACGAAATATTTTTAGACTGCAAAGCAAAACGTTAATCTAGAAAAGTCTTTCTGTGAGCCGCTGTGTTGATCTCTAACTTCATGAACATGCGTCTTAAAAGAAATACCTGCTTGCCAGTGTGTAGATGGCATTCGCAGAGGACGACGGCTTGACTTTAGGGTTATCATAATCATGTCCAACTGTTGAGACAAAGTTCTGAAAAGGAAACGGAAGAAGCTCAGAAAATGTCAGTGCAGTCAGCCAAAGGAAATGATAATGTTAATGTAATACAATTGTGAATCTATCGGTCAACTCCGCATGATAATATTTGCTGAAAGTGTGGGTGTGGTATTCCGCGGTCGTGCTAACCAGCTGGTGGTCCAAACTGAGAGAGTTATTGTTCTTCTGCGGGTCTGTGCGTATGTCTAGAGCAGAAGGCAGCGCCAAAGGGAGGGAGTGTCGGTTGGAGAGCTCCCTGACACCTGCACGAATGTCCACACCCACAACAGAGACTTGACTGGATGAGGAAGATGAGGAGGTCGAAGACGAGGATGTCGGGGCTTTGGGAACAGGCCGGGAGTTCCAGTCGGTGGGCGGACGGTTTGGGGGCGCTGGAGGCAGTTTATCTCTGGGAGCATCGCCGGGTGTGCAGGGTAAAGGTCGTCTCTGTAAGCGCCCTTCCGAGCACGGGGCAGACGTGTGGGGGCGGTCGGGAGGAGGTGGAGGGGGGAGATCCCTCAGAGCTGGGGGAAGAGGCAGGGGCTTGTCTTTGTGATGAGATGCTGCCTAGAAAGGACAGTGAAATAGACAACTCATTAGTTTTGCTTGTTGTTTGGATTAGGGTGTGTGTGTGTGTGTGTGTGTTTGCAAAGTGGAAAATGCATACCACGGGCAGAATTTAAGAAAAAAAAAGACACATATACACACGGTCTTGCCATTATGACGCCAGTGCTTTTCCTGGTGTACCACCTTGTGGCCAAATGGCTGCTGCTAGCTATTTGTGTGCTTAAAAACACTTACTGATTTAGTAGTTAGTGGGCTTTCATGACAATATCAGCAATTGGAGCTTCCCACAAAAATGGAAAAGGAATGTTGTGACCTTCCCAAAAAGCACAAGGGCTGTATTAGCCATCCATTCATCCATCCATTTTCTAGAGTTACTTAGCCTCACAAAGGTCACAGGCTTGCTCGCGCCTATCCCATCTGACTTCAAGTGGTATCTGAGAATATAATCTATCACTACAATTTATTGTGGCTCGGTTTAAGGTGTTCAAATTTTAACCAGTAGGGAGCAGTCAAGCATAAAACGTACCCAGTTTCCTTGTAGAAACAAATTTGCAGGCAGTTGCATTCGTGTTTACTCAAGGAATATTGTTGAATCATCCTCTGTATGTGTCTTTAAGGACACTATTACATGTTTAATGTACATATAACCCTATGAAAGTGGGAACTAGATCGTAGTTAGTTTTTGTTAATCTTAAATGTAATTACTGGCACTACTACTAATCACGATTGCTAACCGGTTTAGCAAAGGCAAATTTTGCTGGTCTAAAAATTCATACCTACAGAAGAAAATAAATAATGAATAGTTATATCCACTCATTTCAATTTTAGATTACAAAGAAAAAAAATAACTCACATTCTACCTGGTATGATAAAAAGTGTGTGTGTGTGTGTGTGATGATTACATGATCGTTTGAACAATCGAAAGGATAATCCATTTGAAAAACGATGGGATTGTGACATCCCTATTTCTGATGCAAACACAATATGTGCTGTTTCCTTCATCATATAAGAGTGTATCTGGTACCATTATTCATCATTCAAAAGGTTCATCAGACACAGTTGGTCAATCTGATGAGGTTCAACGTTTCAAAAGTTGAGCCTTTTAAAAAAATAATGAACTGAGAATACATGGTGATGGATAATTAAAACAGATGCCCTTGGATAGCTCTTTTTCTCACAGAAATGACAACGCAATTTAGAGTGTTGTGTTACACAATGACATAATACTTTAAATCCTAATTTCTTGAGCTTTGACAAACTGATCATGTGGGAAACTAAAATTAACATAATAAATTATACTAAATTATACCAAAATAAATTATAAAATTATACTAAAATATTCCTATCCAGGGACATTTTCAGCATCCAATTATTGCAGAATTAAGTAATTACATAGACCAAATTTGATTAGCATACTCTGTTTCTGATTAAGGGCTGATAAAACTTTGGCAATTTTATAAAATGCAATGAGTCTAGTCAAAGCAACATCAAACAAATATTCTGTGTACGTTTGATTTGTGTAGACCTCATGGTCGTTAGCAACCATCAGGAAGATAGTTCGGCTGAGCACAAACCATTGAAAAAGAGAAGGGTAAGGCAGTTGGTGTGGTAAAACTCTGCCACACAGCAACAGAATGCTCTCACTTCCTCTTAACAACATTGTTGCCATTGGTTGACTCAGAGCTGTGAAAACAGCCATTCTACAGCACAATATGGGCCATTTCCTGAAAGCTTACTATCTGCATGAGCCATATTTAGAACTGTAACTGGCGTAAACAACTCCCTCTCCAAGTACACTTACTTTATTACCTCTACAAAAAAAAATTAAAAATAAAGTGATCGACCAACTGCTGCGTGGTACAGAAAAATGCTGAGTGGAGAGGTTACCTTAATGTGAATGTAGTTAAATGTCCCTAAGATGGCAACATGTTGCGTAAAAATGAATATTAAAAAATATAACAATACATAATGTGTTCATACCCAATCTACAGTTATAAGAGTCATATAGTTTCCCTCTTCCACTGACCTTTGTAGTGACTCCAGGACTGGAGGCACCAGGTGGGTTCGGGGGTCTATGTGGTAACAAGTCCAGTCTGGGTGGCACGGGAGGAAGAGAGGACTGAGGGGTGATGGACATAGGCGATGGGGGACGTTCCACCTGCATCACCCATACAAAACACAACTTTAATGTTACAATAAATAGTTTACTGACTGTCAGGTGTTCTAATCTTAGATAACTCAAAAGAGCAAACCACTTCCTCAAACTGGATGACATAACAGAAAATTAATTCTTCTAACAGTCAAAATAAGACATTAACTTGCAGCTTAAATGTAATCATGACAGTAAATCAGTTTCTAAACAAAGTTCATTTCCCCAAAACATGAAATATTTAGGTAGCAACAACAAAAATTATGACCCATTATAGGTAAACACCAAACATATAGATAGATGATTTCCAAAATAAGTCCAAAATAAGTGAGGCCATGAAACAAAAACAGTGTTTACCCACTCCACCTAAGACAGTGTAAAATATGAATGTAGCATCCCAGCGGCAGATAAACGAGGGAAACTTTACCGCAAATGATATCACGGGGACCATAAAAAGGTACCATTAAAGACAAAAATGAAAGATCCTAGAGAGGAGCTTCAACTTTTGACGTACAGTGAAAATTAAAAAAAAAAAAAAGTATTTTATCCACAGACACCATTCAGGTACACAATGGGAGGAAAAATAATGACTCAGGCATATTAAAATAAAATAAATACAATTTACACAAAGCTACCTTTGTACAAGCGAGTTTGCTCATCATTAGGTGTGGGTCTTCAAGTCTGTCGTCATCATCGTCATCATAGCTAGGTGAAGGCGCACCCTCTGCTCCGAAAAGAGACCTGCAGGAGCTCCCGCTGTTGTCCTTGGGGTCAAAGGGATCCACAACAATATGCTCGGTACCTTTAATCTCGCAGCGACAGAAAGGGCAGCCTGTGCCTTGTCCCTCGGACTCCTGCGATGGTGGACACGGGGTAAGGAATGTGTATTCGCCCCGTCAAAGACAACAAACCCACAAACTCTACTACCTGCCATGCTGTGAGACAGGAGGTGCACATTAAATGACCACAGGGCTCGATTTTCACATCCTTGTCATTCTCTGCACAGATTTTGCACAGCTGGAAGGTGGAGCCCATCTCACAGTAGAGTTCATATTGCTCCTGGAGTAGAGAGGAAAAAGCAACCATGAGCCCTCAGGGGCCAGGAGTCAATATCACTGAAAAGAGCCCAGGCAATATACCCTGCGCAATAGGAGTGTGTTATTTTTTTCTAGTTGAGTGACATTTGAAAAAATAATATTTACAATCTCTTAAATCAAAAAGTGCGCGGGTCTGACCTGTGTGACTTTAATGTGGTCTTGTGGCGACGGTTCACACAGTCCTGTCAAGTCTGGATTTTGGGGACGGCCATCGGGAAATAAATAGCTGGAGGCGAAGATGCACAAAAAGTGATTGGTAATACGCAGTGTGTCAAAGACATTTCATGGCTGGTATCACAACTGATAGATTTCAAACCCAAACTACAACGTACACATTTTCTACTTCAGTGTGGTTCCCAAAAACAACCTGTATATCTAGCAAGAGATCTTGGGGCCTTCGTGTGGCAGAACGAGTTTATCTTCAGTTCCTGACTGAGAAGAGCATCGCCTTACGTGCTCAACTCCCCATTCTTGCGGCCTGGCTCTGTGTGAATTGTTTCCAGTCTTTCCAAAGTTTAAGGGGGTCATGCAAAAACCTATTTTGAAGACATGGATGACCTCAACATTGCCCTGATGACTGTACAACTGTTGTTATTGGAAGAATCCTCGCAGGACAATATGAAGTGCCAAAAAAGACTTGAAAAGTATATTAGACCTCTTGGGAATTACTTCACAAAAAAACAAAAAAAACAAACAAAAGTAGTTTGGATTTGATATATAGTGTTTGTGACACGGATACTGGAAACTTTGACACACCACATATAGTGTACTAGATTTTTTTTCAATCATTCTGGATGATTATGGTTTTAATCAATTTTAACTGTATAAATAAACCCAACTAGCATCTATTTAAAGGTTTGATTTAAAAAATAAATCCTGTAGAAAATATACAAACAAAAATAATCACTTTTAACATAGACCTAACATTCATAGCTTTTGCGAAAACTTGCCACAGTAAAAAGAAAATATTTTGTATATTATTAAGTTGATAATCATTTTTCATGTACAATGTATACATTTAAAACACGTTTTTATTGGCAGTCGACTGAAGACGACATCACCTGTGTTCAAGGCTTGGTTAATACCCAATCATGGCACACCCTGATTGATTGCTTACCTGAAGCTTCAACAAATGTGATGCCATTTCCAGTCGACAGCAAGTGAACAAATTATATTGATAAGTATGATTTGTATGTGACAAATAATTTAGTTGTTGAATTTATTCAAATCGCCAAGCAAATAATTTATTATGTTTTTACGAGTACAGACACTCAGGTACTTATTTTCCAAATATTTTCAAGTGTTGGGCAAAAGGAGTGTCTAAAATGGCTGGTCTGAAAGAGATATTTATAGACAAATATTAACTGTTTAATGTTTAAAAAAAAAGGCTAAAAAAGTGAGCTATTCCTTTAAATGCCACCATTATGAAGTTAGAAACGATTGTCTTTCAAACCACCGATCCAGCATTCTGCCACTTTTGCAAATCTCAATTTCACGACTAAGCTCATTTTCAAAACTTCAATTTTTAAACTGACAAATCAAAATAAGTCTATTGCCCAGCCCTAAGCAAAACACGCAAAAACTACTAGTCATTACAAGTAATAAATATTTTTTAATTTTGTTTTGGTTTTAACTCTTTCAGTGCCATGAACAAGAACTTTAGTCTTGTAAAAGGAGACAAGAATTCTTAATCATCTATGTTTATTTTTTTTAATGAATGGAGAGATGACACTCGTGTCCAGTACTCCCCTTTAATATTATGCCAATAGAGCACTTTACTGTTATTTTGCCATCAAAAACATATTTCATTCTTTTTGTTCATGTTTTATCAAAGGGAAGAATTGTTGAGATGTTTCAGATGCTACTAAAAACAAGTATTTATGTCACAAAAAAAGCTTGGTGTCACTCAAATGACCTATTTTCAAAAAGTGATTACTAAAGAATGGAATAAGATAGCATTTTACAATCTTTTCTAGGAAAAAAATGGAACCCAATCCTTCATGGTACCACCAATATCTACATAGTCATACAAAAAAACATTCCGTCGGCCTTAGAAGATGCTCGAAAATGCTTTTCAGATCACGCTTGTCACTGAAAGAGTTAATAGTGGATTAAATGAAGTGAAATTTTTTCTCATCAGTTACTTAGTCAGCAAGCTACTTTCATGACTGCTGTGAAATAGGTTATGAGTCAGCTAATGGCGGGCTTAAGACTTGCATGACACTTTTCTGTAAGCATGCCAAAGTTAATACTTCTGGACTCACAATCCTTCCCTGAAGCCATCTATGAGGGCCTGGAAGAGAGGTTTATTATGAGGAATGGTCTGGAGAATGTTTCCATCCGCCGTCACGTAGCCGATGGCCCACTGGCCCAGCCGCGTGCAGCTCAGCCGGAAGATGTAACTGAAGAGACGGCAATGAGGAAAAAAGAAAAAAACATGGAGCAATGGATAGGCGGCCAGATTTGTTCACACTGTTTAAATGATGAGCACATTTGGGGTGCAAACAGACGCTGCAATGATGCAGTATGACAGCACACCATCTATTGACGTCTGTAGCAGCCGGTTAAGTGATACACTGTTGATTTTGGGCATAGTGGCTCTTAGGTGTTATAATGGCAAGAACTGCACTATATATAAATTGTTGCGTCATGACGTTCGCACCAACCTGGTGGGACGTGAACGTCACGCCACTCGGGCTGGCCAAAGCAGTGACATCGTCTTTCAGTGAACAATCAAGCTATTGATGCTAGGTGCCAGTACTACGCTGTATTGCGGTCTCATTCACACACACACACACACACACACACACACACACACACACACACACACACACTTCACACAAAGACATACTCATAAACATGCCCACCCTAACGCCTGCTTGTCACTGCATCTATGCAAATCAAGACCTAACAAAATAGTCTCTGCAAAGACTGTCGCACAACACAATATACAGGTATGTTCCAGAATAAAGTGATATAAATGTGCACTGAAAGGTGTCCACAGCAATTCAATTTTTAAACATTTCACCATATTGCAGCTTAAAAATATATTCAATAATCTCTTGGTGCAAAATTCTACCAAAAAAAAAAACAAACAAACAAACAAAAAAACATGACAATGTGAAAATAACGTTTTTTTTTTTTTTTAATTTTTTATTTATTTTAATTTGAATAGAAAACTGAGAAATCACATTTACATCAGTATTCACAGCCTATTTTGATCTACCTTTGGGAACACTTACAGCCTCAAGTCTTTTTGAATATGATGCCACAAGCTAAGCACACCTATTTTTCGGCAGTTATGTACATTCTTCATTGCTGCAATTCTCAAGCTCCAGTTGGTTGGATGGAAGATGTCAAGGCATAGCCATTTTCAGGTCTCTCCAGAGTTTTTCAATCTTCAAGTTTGGGCTCTGGCTAGACAACTCCAAGACATTCACAGAGTGCTTCTAAAGACAAGCCTTTGAGAACTTGGCTGTGTACTGTGAGTTGTTGTCCTTCGCAGCAGTCTGAGGTTGAGAGTGGTGTGGAGCAGGTTTTCATCCAGATTATACCTGTATATTGCTGCATTCCTTTTCCATTTAATCTGACTAGTCTGGCAGGTCCAGCTGCTGAAAAACATCCCGATAGCATGATGCTGCCACCACCATTCTTCACTGTAGGGATGGTATTGGCCTGGTGATGAGCTGTGCCTGATTTCCTCTAAACATGACGCTTGGCATTCACACTCAAGAATTCAATCTTTGTCTCATCTGACAAAAAAAAAAAAATGTTTCTCATGGTCTGAGACTCATTAAGGTGCCTTTTGGCAAATTCCAGACAGGTTGCCACGTTCCATTTACTAAGGAATGGCTTTCGTGTGGTCACTTGACCATACAGGCCTGATTGGTGGATTGGAGCAGAGATGGTTGTCCTTTTGGAAAGCTCTCCTCTCTCCATAGAGGAATGCTGACAGAGTGACCATTGGGATCTTGTTCACCTCTGTGACAAATACCCTTCTTCCCTGATTGCCCAGTTCAGACGGCAAGCCAGCTCAAGGAAGAGTCCTGATGATTCTGGTGATTTACATATAATGGAGGCGAAGGTGCTCATTGGAAAGTTCAAAGCAGCATTTTTTTTTTTTTTCTCTACCGTTCCTCAGGTTTGTGCCTGAAGACAATTAAGTCTTGCAGATATACAAACAATTACTTTGATTTAATGGCTGGTCTTTGTGCTGACATGCACGGTAAACTGTGGGACTTTATATAGAAAGGTGTGGACTTCGAGCTGCAGAAACATCAAGGCTGCTCAATGGAAAAAGGATGCACCTCTGCTTGATTCTGAGCTTGTCATAATGGGGTATTGTGTGTAGAATTTTGAGGTAAAAGGTTAATTTAATACAAATAGAAATGAGGCTGTAAGATGAGGAGCTCTGTAAATACTTTCCAAATGCACTGTAGTTGGTGACAAATAATGTGTTGGATTGTCTCACCTGCCAGGCTTGTGAATGAACTTTTGCAGTCGCGCTTTAACCTCATCGTAAGTAAGGAAGGCCATGTAACCTGGATGTGTGACAGCCAAGCTGTTCCAGTTCCGTAAAAGGGATGACCAAGGCTATGAGAGAAAGTTTGACGAATCAATGGACAATGCTTACAACTAAAATCACATTGAAAGTAGGAGAAAAGTATCATTTTTAACATGAAGTTCTCCTTTCTTTGGGCCATGTCGAACACATCTTATAATTAAGAGTACAAAGAAAATAAGCAGAGATATCTTGCTATGTTTCAGAGTAATCGACAATGTCCATCGCACACCTCAGAGGTGAACGGTAAGCATATCATTATTGGACAGCACAAAATTTTCACTTTCCATTTAGAATTTCCAGACATTAAAAATGCTTGAGGAAGTGTTGTAAGAAAATGTAAAAAAAACAAAAAAACAATGTTTTTAGGCTTTGATAATCCTGTTAACTAGGAATTGTAAAATGAGAACATTTGAAAAAAAAGTATGACATAAGAATTTAAGCAGCAACGTGTTAATAAGTAAATGATTGCAAAACTTTAAAAGATGAGTATGCTTTGACGATAAATCCGCCTTCTGACCTTTTTCCTGTGGCTTCTTATTATGCAAACCCCGGGGAAAGTACCAGTGTTCTGGTTGCAAGGCTCAAAATACACAGAGACGTCGCATTTTAATGTGGATTTGATTAGCACCCTCCTGATGAGAGGCATGACTCATGTCTAAATGTCATCAAATCTGCATAGGTATGGATAATAGCAAAGATAAGCTTCGGGATGGAAACGGAAAGGTGGAAGAATTCAGGAGAGCAAGTGTATAGTGACGGTTTTGCATATTTCAAAATTTCATAAAAATTTGTATTTAATAATTTCATAAAAATCCACCATGGTTGACTACCTGGAAAAGTCTGGTGAAAATGTCGAACTCAAAAACAGAGATGTAGTCGTTGCATGTGAGGTCGATGGTGGACTTGAGGGCCATGGCCTCCAGGCCTGAGCTGATTGGATGGAATTCGTGAAGAGACTGACGGAACACCTTCCAAGGCACGATGGTCCTTTGGCACAAAATAATACATCAATAAAAGAAAAATGAATTAGAAAATCTCTGTATACTGTACTATGTACATATTTGGCTTGAAAAGCAGCATCTCCAGTTAAGGGGACAGATGCTCATGCTGGTTTTGACCGTGTGGTATGGTTCGGTTCACGGAGCATTTTATTGCTATTCCAACCCAACATAAATGATCCTATGCGCTGACACTTCACAAGACTATTTTACTAGCCTAACATATAATTTCTAGGCAGGCGGGAAAGAGCCATGCTGGCTGAAGACACTTTTAGGTAACTGCAAATTATGGCCTGTTCCGACACCCAGCATCCAGCAAATACAAAGTCCCAGCTCTTGCTAGCAACTAGTGCTGACAAAAGAAAGACGGGGCGGATAAAGCCATGCCAATTCAAGTGACAAAAGTGATTGTCAGCCCAAACTTATTTGAAATTGACTGATGCAATATGAAGTTCTCCAGTGGCTTTATGAGTCCAAATTATTTGAAAGAAATCACGGATGAAGTCTCACACGCCACATACGTGCACACAATCTGGACTGTTACACAAAATTTTATAGACAGTAGAACTCCTCTACAACAAATTCATATTTTCAGCCAGAAATGTTTCACGACAGGGGACCTTTCCCGATAGCAAATCTTATGTCACAGATGTAAACGTAAGAAACGTGTGTATGTGTGTGTGTATAAGTATGACCCAAACTAGACATTTCCTTGATGCTTGTTTTCACCCTAGTGAATTTCTGTGCAAGAAAAAAAAAAAACATTTCGTATTATGCAACAGGGGGATTTTTTGTTGTATGAGCAAGTAAGAAACAGGGAAAGACTTTAAGAAAGAGGGCATGGTTTTTTTTTTTCCACACAGGAGGATTTTTTTTGCACATGCAGGTTTCGTTGTAGAGGAGTTTCACTGTATATATAGGGTTAGGATTAGGGGCATGTTAGTTTCTATGACAAAGAACTTTTTCTATGACATGAGTAACTTGAACGTCTGTTTTGTCACCATTTATACTGAAAGGTACATGCTGTATTCATTTTGGAGCAGCATATGCTACCATCAGAGCGACATTTTTTTTTGGAGATATCCTGATGTATTTCAGTGTCAACAAAAAGCCTCGTTCTACATGTGTTAATAGCAAAAGAGCTTCAGTACCAGGCTGGCCTGCCAGCAGTGCAGGCCTGTCTCCCATTGAAAATGTGTGTAATGCAGAATGTTGAGCAATTGAAATTGTACATCAACCCAGAATGGGAATGTGTTATACTCAAAAAGCACCAACAAATAATATCCTCAGTTCCCAAAATCATACAGAGTGCTAGGAAAGGCCATGACTATTATCTTGAACTCTTTGTAATAATAGGAAATAATTGGTAAAACAAATTTAAGTCTCACTTGTCCCCGAAGGCACGCCTCCAGAACTCTGCAGCATCAGCCTTGGTAATTCGGAAATTGTCGCCCTGAAACAGACCATTTGGAAAGATGGCCTTCAGCTCAGCCAGCATGTGGCTGAAGATCAAAGACAGCTTGGTGAGGTTCCTCCTGTGAGTGTAGAGAATATAAAAGGTCATGGATAAAGCAATGTTCCATTGGCAAGACAATTCTGCTTAACTCACTCACTGATAGCTTCTGATATTAAAATTGCTGCCTGTCAACTGAAGTGAATAGGTAAAATGTTCAACTTGAATCGTGATAGACACAACAGTTGGATTACAAAGAAAAAAAGTCTACACATGCATGGCATACAAATAGAAATATTTTGCTGTATAGAATTTAGTGCAGTACAGAACATTCCATTGATATTATTAACTTTAAAAAGTGACACGAGTCCTAAGTCAGACATAATGATTATTTTTTTGGTTCTTTTGTGTAACATGCCTATTATGAACCCTTCGTTTAAAAGGCAGCAGTGGGATAAACCTGAGGTTAAATCAGATTATACAGTAACTACCCAGAAAGTTATATTTGCTCCGCACATTACTGCGCAACCAGCAGTTGTGTGCACCAGTCACATGTTTAACTGAGCCTTCTTTTGTTAGCAAACTATTATATTAGTTGATTAAATTTCCTGCTACATGTGACAATCTAGATGGCGGCATTATTTGTGTTTGTTGCATTCCACTTACAAATTGTGTAACTGTTATGAAATTGTCACACCACTCCCCCCCCAAAAAAAAATGAAAAACAAAACCAAAACACACACACACACACACACACACACACACACGTCAAGATCACCTCTAAAAGAAAAAAAAACAAAAAACATTGAAACGTGAAAATTCCTCTCCAAGATACAGCATAAGTGAAGAATAGCAACCAACTGATGCAAAGGGAGAGATTGTATCAGGGGAAAGAGTGCTGTGTTGGCAAAGCTCTCTCACACCCGGCAGCCTTAGAAGAGTGATGCTAAAAGAACCCTGATTTATGAACCCACACACAAGAAGAATGCGTGTGGTTGTTGGCCAGTTGGAATTGACATGCATGAGAGCGACAGTAATAAAAAGGCCTACCACACTACAGCTGCAGTGCACTGCACTATGTACCCTATGAATGCCTGGCGTTGAAGAAAGAGCTGTGCCTGAGGATAGCTTCCTAAGTTTAGCATATGGTGAAATTTTACGAACAAACTCTGCTGTTTGTCGGGAAGATGGTATACTGTACTTCCCACACACAGTTACTGTCGGTCTTTGCAGACAGGAACATCATTAAAGCAGTAATCAAATCCTGAAACCAGGTGGTTCTTAGAAACTATCTCTCTTCTCCAGTCTCACCTCTGCTCTACATTGCTTCTGGCCAACTTAACATCCATCCAGCTACACGGCTTTCCAAATGATGATGCAAATGATGTTTTTCTTTGCTTTTTATTATCTATGCAAATGGGAGTGAGCATAAGTTCCAAAGTAATCAACTGTAATAAAAATGTTTTTAAACACCCTCCCAATTTCCTTTTTTTTTTTTTTTTTTTTTAACAAAAGTAAAAATTGCACATTGTATTTTACCCCAAAAATATTTTTTGAAAAGAAAATTTTACATTATGTTTATCAAGTAGTTTTTGATAGAGGAAAACTTAAGCCAAAAATTGTCTTTACATGTTCTGTGACCACACACATTTTTAAGTGCCATTTTGATTCATATTCAATTGTGTAATATTAATTAATCAACCAAAAACCCCACCTGTTTTTACCCATTTTTTGTGGGCAGCCATTTTGTCTCTCTCTGGCAGCTGAAAATGACAAAACAGTTGCTCAGGACGACCAATTACAGCTGAGCTTGTGAACACCACATGACTAAACTATCCAACCAAGCTAACCGTGTTGCTTGGGTGATCTGCACTAAAGGCGTAGCGTACAGTGAAGCCAGACCTGCGGAAATTTAGCAGAAAAATCAAATCTACTCGCTTCGTTTTAACCCACAATGGCTGAAGAAGAGCAAAAAGGAAACTAGACAAACGGAACTTTCAGCATTGGCGTCCATGTCAATAGAGAAGGATTTATTATTGGAAATGAAATGCAGACAAACTCTACGTCCAAGTCATTGAAGTCTTTCTGAGGAAAGAAAGAAAAATAGATTTTGTATTGAAATGAGTGGAGGACAGTCGTTTTGGTGAGTCAAGCATTTCATTTTTTTTTTCATTTTTTTATATGTTTTCGTTATTTTATTTAGTTCATATTCAATTCGTGGTATGAAATAATATGATGTTCGTATATTAAACTGTGATTTACAAATTAGCGAACAATTTGGTTAAAGCTTGCCTGCTCTCGGTGGACTTCATAAGACTTGGTGGACCAAGGATGAAGGCAAAGGATGGATCATCAATTTTTCATATCACCAGGATATAGTTAATCTTTTGGCACAATTGCTGTTAAACTGGGACAAAGGACACACAGCTGCCATTGGTTAGCAAACCACATTTAAGTCTACAAGACTTGGGGCTTGGTGTCAGAATATGATTTAAAATTAATATCAAAAGGCATATAGCTTGGTATTTTAAGCCTTCTACGGTTAAATACATGCCTATAATTAATGGCGTTTTGTCTTTGACTAATTGTAAATTCATTTTTTTGGTGGCTGGATTTCTAACCAGAAAGTGAAACAGCTTGTTCACTGAAACTCACCTCTCACCGTGTGGCTGCCGCTCAACCCATATTATCTGCTCGGAGTGCAGAATATGCAAAGAAGTCTTTGATATGAACGAACTCAATGAAGGGAAATAACACATTGGGGGTGTTTGAGTTGAAAAATTAACATTGCGACCTGGTCAAAATTTCCAGAAAGTTGAATTTCCATGATAACAGGCCCTTTAATTTGACGTGACTGCTATTAGGCTTAGCAATGCTGACGAGTAAGGGCATCATCGTTTGGGTGTCTCTATTATTAAAAAAATAAAACTTAAAAAAAAAAAAAAAGACGATAAAAGGAACTAAATGGCATCTCTCCCGGGCATCTCCATCCTACAATAGTAGCTCTGTAGTCAGTGTTTGTACTACTCCATACAACTGTTGCTGTTATCTAAGCTGCTGTGCCAAGATGAACAATGGCGAGTCACACAAAAGAGCCACATTTGATTGCCATGTTTCATCTCTCCCTAGCGGCTACCACAGCAAAGCGCGGAGGCTTTTTTTTCCTCAAAACACTACGCTGTTGTCAAACCCCGCCACCACACTATCCCCCCTAGTGCTATAAATTGACCTCTGACCCTACAGCTGGCTGCTCCCTTCCTGTTTCCTGCTGGCTTTGATAAAGTACTTCAGCTCGTCAGCCCAGAACCGTCCTGCGCTAATACAGCGCAGCACAGCAGCAAAGGTCAGCCCTTACAGAATGAACGTCTGTCTGGATTCACAAGTAGCCCAAATGTCAGCTTGCAGCTGTATTATCTTTGCTCCTCAAATCTAGGGGGGAATTCAGATTGGTCACATAAAGCCAAAGTCTTGGAAGAGGTACAGTCAATGTTGTTTGCATAACATTTTAAGTCACTCAGGCCCGCTAAAGCAAAGACAAATTGTGACCTGTACATCATCTTATACGTGAAGCTCTAGTTGATATTCATTGGGGCACAAGTCACCACTGATTTACAAATGCATGTTATAGTAAAACAGAACTTTACACATAGCCATATTCTGTTCTAAACTTTGGCCACTCTTTTGTAGACTTGTTAGATATAACGTTAACAGTCATTTTTAATAAGGGACTACCTACAGTTAACCCCACCAATTCATTAATAGGGTAAAGCTTTCGAAACTATTTACTAAATATACAATTTTTAACTTAAAATTGCCTTGTTAAGGCAATTAAAAAGTCAGGAATTTGGTAGCCTGAGAACACAAATCTAAAATTAATAAACACCAATAATTGAAACATTATGCTCAGGCTGTATACCATAGCCAAATCAAGAGCAGACAATGTTACTGTTCAGTTTATGCTTCTTTACCGTACTTTTTTTTTTTAATCTGCATTGAAGTCAGTGTCATAACACACTACAACTTTTTCAGTCTTTTTGTATATGTGTCATCAGGAATCATTCATCCTATGAATGGGTAGGTCAATTAAAGCGTTAATTGATGTTTGAAATGTGTGCCAATTATCCTGCTGTCATTACTTTACAAATTCAAATGTACAGGACTAGCTTCACGTGGGCTCTCCATCAGGAAACAGCACTCAACATAGTGCACTCCATTATTGATCCAATCACACAACCCTCCAAGCAAGCATTTAAATGAAACCAACAAGCTTCTCTAATTTCCTTCTTATTGTATTGGAACCTGAGTTTGTCTTAAGACCTAAATCAAAACCGCCATTACAGATTAGTTTTGAAAATCTTTGCTGCTGGACATAATCCTCTTAATTAGTATATAGACTGTATTTGCGCATACTTGAGTTCATTGGGCTTTGTTGGAATAATTAGTGGATCATATACAGCAGATCAGAGGATCGAATGGACTGTATTCATTAAAGGTCTGGTTGTAGAAATAACGACTCAGCAAGTGCCATAAAAATCATGATACTCTGTTTATTTGTGGAAGAATACACACAGTACTGTAAATGAGGTGATTCACCTTCAGTCTATGAAGTGTGAACTATGTTTTCCATCCATGGCCATGTAGCTGAAATGGCCTTTATTTCTCCATCTATTAGAATCATAAGGAGCTCAGTGTGAAGCCTGTTAGGGAAGCACAGGCTTTAAACAAAAAAAAGAAAAGTTTTTGCTTCTGAGGTGTGTCTATACCAGTGTTTCTCAAATAATAGGGCGGGCCCCCCTGGGGGGTGTAATGCCAGGGGGAGTGCAGATGACCCCATGGAAAGGCTTTGGTTTTGTCATGTGGTGTATTTGCAATAAAATAAGAATTTATCTTTTGTTGTTGTGTTTTTCAGGCACTTTGATGCCTTTTTTTGTTTTAGACTGAGCCGTAACCTGTATAAACGCTGTAAAAAAATAATTGTTGAAAGTTGCTTTGACCTAAACAACCTTTTTATCAACACAGGACAGTCAATGGGGGGGTTAAAAGGTACTTGTAAACTATTAGATATATTTTGAATTAATTTACACATATATTTTCCAACACAGCGCTGCCTTGGTGAGGCGGTGGTTAGCACGTCCGCCTCCCAGTTCAGGGACCAGAGTCCAAATCCACTGCGCTTCAGCCTTCCTGTGTGTTCTCCCCAAGCCCGCATGGGTTCTCTCTGGGCACTGTGGCTTTCTGCCACACTCCAAAAAACACGTATGCCAGGTGTGTTGGACATACTAAATTGTCCTTAGGCGTGATTGGGTGCGTGAATGGTTATTCGTCTCTGTGTGAACTGCAATTGGCTGGCAACCAGATCAGGGTATCCTCTAGATAATGGATAGATTTTCCAAAAATAAATTTTCACTATCGCTCTTCAGTTACATTATCATTAATCAACTATCAAAATGCTTTAACAGTTTGCATTCAGTGGGAGTATCCACATCGTTTCCCTGATGTTCATGCAAACTTGCTTCCGTATCAGTTTGATCAAACAGTATTCTTATGCACACAAGCATTTGCATATGGCCCCATGAGACTCGACAAACACAGCTTTCCAGCACGCGTTAAGATTTCAGATTGTCTTGAGTAGAGCCAAGCACTCACAGGGGGACATTTAGTTTCTCTGGGGTGTCAGGTACATTTAACGAAAATCGGAACCCACATTCTGGGAGGGTGCTCTGTTTGTAAACCAAATTATGACAGACATTTGAAACAACCATGAAGTATTAAACCACTTCCTGTGACCATCTGAAACTATGACTGCTGGTCCGGATCAGATTGAAGCTTAGCCCAGGATCAAGACAAAAGGGTCTCTTCAGAGAGGTCAAAGCTGTATCCGAGCACTTTTTTGTCTATAGTCTTTACCTACTCTTGACTAATAGTTAATGTCCACTGAACATATTACATACACAGCGCATTTCCCACTTTTTTATTCATCAACTAATGTTTTTGAGTATACTACAATATCATGCCTTTTTATTGATGTTGGTAGTCTTATTGTGGACCATAAAGCCAGTCAGTATTTAACTGTGTGCTTTTCTTAATTAATGTGGCAATGTTGAATGTCTTTTGAACTGAAATAATAGTACGTGAGCAAAGATGAACAAAGACTACAGTGCAGAATCTGGGCCACAGCATTAATAATTAAGTTGCTCATTGTCATAGGATTCACTTTCATCTTGGCTCTCTCAGTGAACTTTTCTTCCGCTCTTGCATGCTCAATATGCAGCACCTCCCATCTGCTCACCTTCAAAGCAAAGTCAAGAGTGATATTTAAAAATGTGCAAACATTGGCTTATAGCGTAATGTGCTGGGTGTACTTCTCTATGTAAAGACAAACAGTCCATGAAGTTTGTATAGGGAAGAGCATTGTAACGGTGGTAAAAATCTTTCAACACTTCATTCAATTATCAAGCTACAGTATCTCCAAGATTCTTACTGTTACTTATCAAGGGCAGTTTAACACCCCTAACACTAACTTCCAACTAAAAAGTCATTTGCCTTAATGCAATCATACACTAGTTTGCTTTATGCCACAAAATGGTTAATTGATTCTATAGCTTTATCAAGTGGACTGCCATTGTTTAGTGTTGATGTTTTGTCCACATAGACAATAGCAATCTTTGTGAGTTTTAACTGGTCTTTTGTACTTTCGTTCATGTTTCTGTAGTCCCAGTGTTATTAATTGATATTTGATTTAACATAGTTGTTCAAACAGCTTAAGGCTATTTTCTTTGTGTTAAATACAGGGTTGTGTATGTGTTTTGCAAATGAGAAAGATTAGCGTCACTGAGGAACTGAGCAAAAAAAAAAAAAAACTAATGAGCAAATGTCCCATTAAAAAGGAGAAGCATTTGGTTAAAGAAACAGTATGTGTTGCAATGTGTTAAGAGATAACCCTTCCTTCTATTTTCAAAGGACAAACAGTTTTAAAGAAATGTATTCTTAAAAAAGAAAAAAAAAGATACACCACCAGAAAAATTAAACTTTTTAAGAACCTCACTGTTAGTTTGAAATGTGTGTTTGTGTAATGCTGTACTATTATAATATTAGTATTATAATACATATAATACTGGCTTGCTATGATTAACGGATACCTGTTTGGCTTGTTCCCAGCTTGTAACAATGGGACGCAGGGTAAAATGACGTTCACGCAAAGCTCACGATAGTCACATAATTTATAGTTTCATAATTCATCATTTATTTGCCCTCCATTTCAATGAAGAAAACTTGTTCCAGCGTTAACATCTGCTCAACACTCTTTCATCATTTCATTGGTTTTACTTCTATACCTCATGTTATTATGTTAAAACTAAACAGTAAACGGTATTATGGTGCTTGCCTTGGGTGGTTTTGTGCCTTTGATTGTTTCAGTCAAATAATTTCCATCTGCTTGATGGAATCAAGCTCCTGAAGGCAGCAATAATAGCAAAACAACAAAAATTGCTTTGGCATAGTAAAGCCTACCTTGGAAAGCCATCTTGCCTTTAGCAAAAGCAGTACAGCATAACAAAAAAACTGGTGTGCTTCATTGTTGGCACCTCTGAGAGTTTCCTAATTAGTACTGCAGCAACTTTGAGCTGATTGTGACTCTCAAGAGACTTTTAGTGGTCTTTTGTGAGAATTAAGCTCATTTCGTAAAAATTGCACAAACATACATCAGTGCACACAGCAGCACATCAAACCCACTAAAAGGAATAAGTGACATTTGCATGTCATGTACAATGGGAGGCATAATGAGTGGCAGCATCTGTAAATGAGACAGTTCTGACCACACTTGCTGACATCCTCCAACCACAACAACATTCGACTCGTTTTGATGCATACTGTACAGAAAGCACCCTGAAGGATCACTTTGTGCCAGCCTCATCAGTAGTGTTCGTGTCACAAAAAGTCATGTCTCTGTTAAGGAAATGGTCATTTTTGGAAGTCACACACTCACCTGGGTTGCGAGTTCTCCTCATACATGCGTTCCTTGCCCTCCTTAAACAAACTGATGGTCTGCTTGGTCTTCTTAGTCAGGTTCTCCATGAATACTCGAAAGTACTCATTCTCCCCCAGGGTTTCCATTTTGCCCTCGTAGCGGGATAGGATTGTGCGCAGGTGCTGGTAGGTGTCTGGCAACAGGTCCAGGATGTAAGGGGGGCTGTTCTTCAGGGCCAATTTGGGGTTTTGACAAAGGCGCACCACCTGCAAAGATCAAGAGAATGTGGCAGGAAGATGCATTTAGACACAAACTATGAAACTAGGATGTACAGTATTCACACCATCGCTCTACCATAGCAAAGAGGTGAAATTGAGAGACGTAGACATGGATAAGAAAGAGTAAGCCATAATGTTTGGTAAAAAGGATGAAACAAGTAGATTAATTTGAGTACCTGGATTTTTTTTTTCCTTTTTTTGATGAAAAAATATGCCACGCCAATTGCAGCAACACTTGTTAATGCTCTGGATGACAATAAAACATGATGGAAACAGTGAGAAGACCAACCAGAATAAACCTTACTTTGCCAAATAATAGATGGACAGGAATGCCTTGTGCACTTTTATTTGCAGTTGTTCTCAGCAGCGTGTAACAAATTGACTAGTCTTTCTACTGCAACTCTTTCTGTCATCTCCCGATATGAACAACAAAATGTTGTTCCAAAATCATGTTCAATCACCAATTTAAGGCCATAACAAATGACTTCATTATACCGACACTGATAGAAGGTATCGGTGTGCCAGTTGTTATTGGTAGCTTAGTCTCAGTTTACCTGTGTCTAGCATACAATAGCTGCTGGCTAGCAGCGCTCATGTGCTCCATATATGCTAGGTCACAGCCTGACACAGTTGTCGTTCCTACTGATCACAATTTAACAAATCATGCTGACTCAAATGTGCTCTTTCAACAGGAGAATGTCTCTTAGACCAAAAAATTATGGGCAGAGATCTAAAATGAATGGATTGCCTGATTGAAAAAAAGTCATAATATAAAACTCCAGGATCAATGTTTTACTTTGGACACAAATATGTTTTTATTTATTTACTTTTTTGTTAGCACAAGGTAGTGAATGCCATTGTGGCTCAAACCTAGTAGTGATGTTAATTGTCTCATGCAGGTCATTTTGGAGGGATGCAGCTTTATCATTTCATTAATTATGGAATTGGGTTAAGCGATTGGTCAATGGTCCGGATAAGAAAATAATCAAGTCATCACAGAATTTTTACTCTGCATTTTGCTTTAAGGCTTAATTTATATCCAGTAGCGGATGTTAAAAAATACAAGTCGTTTTCATACCAGGCAGGCACAAATCTCTATAATACCAGATAGTTTAGTCAATGAGTGAATCCCTCATGGCTACAACACAATTTATCACTGTTACACAACACTTCCTCTCGTGACCAAACCAAAAGTCTCAGTAAAAGTCCAATGGAATAACTGCTTTCATGCATAACACACTTTCCGAGAGCTCTTTGAATCCAGTCATTGCCATTTATCATTGGTTTGTGCAGCCTTGAGTAAACAATAAATCTTAAAAGGGAGGTCAAACCAAAAACTATATTCATAATATGTTATATGCAGCTTTGCTTATCTAAACACAGTATTTCAGATTATTATTGCATTTTTGGAATATGAATTACACATCAAAATTAACCAATTTGTATCCGTTAGTGGATGGCTATTTCCCCACTTCATGTTGACTGAAAATGAGTTCACCGTTATTCAGGGCTCAGGTCACGACATATCACGGGCTCATCTTGTGAATGTCACATGGCCGAATTGAAAGGAACTGGTGCTCAGGTAAGTCGTTGCTTAATTTACTTTCCACAAACATAATATAATTAATCAGACTGCCATGTCATATTCTATATTACACCCACGGTAGAAAATAAAGAAAATAGCCTGTCAAACAATCATTGACACTACACAAAAGAAAACAGTAATGATAAACTCAGGGTAATCTTTCATCTTGTGGTTTGATGTATCTCGTCCATTGTGGTCAAAAATTATCTCTGGACTCCATATTCTTGGGTCGTCCCGACTAATGTTCAACCTTTTGTTTCACTCACCCTACTGTATTGAATCTGCGATGTGAGTCACCGTGCATCAAAAAAAAAGGTCTACAAAGCAGACAAACGTAAAGTGCGAATGGAAAAACTGTTATGATGCAACTACTGTAAGTTTTTTAATTTAGTCATCATAGTTGTGTGAGAACAAACTGCTGACCCTTGAAAAGCAGTCACATCAAGGTCTAATATAGAGGAAGTGTGGCGCATTTAAGCACCACCCTAACATTAGGAACAAGACATGATTCAAAAATAGAATTAACTCTTTTTTGAATGTAGAAACTATTTCAATGAACAATTTATGTACTTGTGGGGTGACTACTGAGAAACAAAGTCAATTGAGAGATTTAAGAATCCTGTCTCAATATAAAACTGTGTTCCAAATATTGTAATTTAGCAATTCGAGAAATGTTGTCAAATTGTAATCCCTTGTTGTCATTATGCCATGTACTACTTGGCAGCAATCAGGAGAGGTTGAAAGTGATTCGGACTCAACTGGCTTTGAAGAAAATGAATAGTCAATCCATGTTGTCATGTGTATGTGTACTAACACAGCATGTAATACAGAATACAGTAGATTCAGCAACCTCTGATGTAGCACCATTTTGAGCTACAAGGCTTTAAAGTCATCACCACAATCCCATACATCATAACAGACTCTGATTACTTTCAAAGAATTTCGGCAGCAACAAGCCTTTTCATTCCCTGTTTTGTCGGGCTTTTTCAGGGTTTGTTTTTATGAAGAAAAATGTTCATAGGAATTGATTTTTCTTGGTATGAAAATAATTCTAAAAGTTAATCATAAATTTCCTAATATTCTTGATGAAGGGAATTTTTTTTAAACATATCTTGTGAAGACAAGGCTTATTTTATTAAGGACAGGGTTAGGGACTCAAATTGAATTTTTTCATCATGTGTCATCTGACCACCACAAATTGATTGGTTGTAACCTTTTATACACACACACATATATCTCAATAATGGCATTTTAAGAATCATGGAACACGCATGTACACACACACACAAAATCAATTAAATATGGGGTTCAATGTATTACTTTGTACTGTGAATCAGCCATTGGGTTTAGCACCAGTGCACCAAACAACTTCAATTAGATCATGATGGACCTTGATAATAGTATATATTGTAGGCAGTAGTCACATTTCACTTGAGGGAACTTTCCCAAAGAGCATTTGAGGGCAGTTTGTGTTTTGCCAAATTCAGGCCGACCTGCAAAAAGTCCCTCCTCAGAGATGAGTACTTTCAAAGGATTCAGAAGATTTTTGAAGCAAGAGTATTGAATTATTTCTCACCCTTTGTGCTGCTGACACATTTTGCTCGAATAATTGTATACTTTTTCTTAAATAAAAAGCCAAGCATGGGGTCCTGGGGTTACGACATTCTCGACCTACGATGTTTTGAGGTTACGAAGTCACACAGTAAACAATTGGCCATCACCATGGAACTAGATATTATTAAGTGGTCTAAAAAACGGTGAATTGTCAACTAATAAGTTGTTGCGCGCAAGAGAGACCATTCGAGTACTATGTTACGTTTTTGTTGACGTAATAAAAGTGGCGGTTGAGATCAACCCCGCCTCCCTGCTTACCGTTCTGCGGGCATGTCCACACAACTTGTAACAGAATGATGCGCGCGTGCGAGCTGGGCCTAAAAAAGCCGCTACACTGTTAACGGTTGCTCGAGGATCCCCTGTATTTAGAAAAAGTTGTATAGGTGCATGCTTGTCAACATAGTAAGTTGATTAACATGCAATGGATGACAGTTATCAGTGTTTGCTCTTGAGCAGTGAGACGATTGCTGGTAAAATTGGTACCGGACCATCCATCAACTTTAGTGACGGCTTATCCTCACAAGGGTGGGCAGAGACCAAACATTTAAGACATTTACTGCCCTTCGATACATTTTACTTAAGTCTTAAACTTGATAAGACTGCTGCCAAGCTTTTGCCACTTGGATCAACAACCACAGAACACAACCATGACTCAGCTTAACACGTGCAGCATGTGCACAGATGTACACATTATGTAGTGCCAACATCTTAAGTTATAGCTAACTACAGATACTGTATGTCAACATTAGCATGACAGTTTTCCTTAACCATATTTCTGAAGAATCAGCTTCTAAAGGTTATGACAATTTAGTGGTTCATTTTCAAGACTGCTAGTCGACCTGAAGAAGACTTCAGAACCATGCTGCACTTTTTGATGCCCTCAGCTGTAAACCAGCAAGAACATGTTTCCGTGTTTCTGCAGCAAAGACCGTTCCTGGAAAACGTACCATCTGTCTAGCAAAGAGAAGTGTGAAGAAACAATATGTTGTTGCAGACAATTTCACACCAAGGGCAGTGAGAAGCATGCGTCTAAATGTTGCTCAGCTGCCCTTTGTGTCAGGGTTTTTAACAACAACATTGACAATATTTACTAACCCAGTTATGGCATTTTGCATTGTGAGTTAACATTAAGCAATTTGACTTTTAAAACGTTATGAGGTTGTTTTATGTTTTAAGTTCCCACAAAATTTTAAATGGGTGTGGAAATAAATAGCTTAAAGCAAGCACCTGCTCTTATTTTTCAGGAGAATATGCAATACAATTTGAAAGAAATACCTTTTAAGTTTTCGTTATTAAATAAATCTTTTAAGTCTCTGTTTGCATATAAACTTAATTAACGCAAAGTGAACCACTAACTAAATTACCTGTTAGGATAACCAATGTAACATCCAATGACCATAACACAAATGAAAATGGTGAGATTTCTCTTTATAAATGACATCTGACTGATCAGGTACACAAGAACAGGAAGAGACAAGAATGTTTTTTTCTTCCTATTCACGCTGATATTTGCTGCGTGAAGCTCACAAGAAACCGAAGGTCCAATTGCACGACCCCCGGTGAAATTAAAGTTGGCTCAGTTTAACGCACACATTTTTATTTTGACGCTTTAAATTTTCGATGAATCTCCTCAACCTGCCAATACAAGAACAACGTGTAGCATTGTGCATATTTTCTCAAAAGGTAAATAAAAAATCCAGTCTAAAGATTGCCACGATTAATTGCAATTGCAACTAAATTTTGTGTCTAAACATTGCAGCAAAAACAAAGGAATCGTTAGTGGTCTTGAACCGATGAAGCAAAAACCATTCACAATAAAGTCTTTACCTCATATCGCCGAAGTTATTGAGTTAAAAGTTACCAGACTTACAAAATAATGAATAGTACCGAGCCAACGAAGCCTGGAAATGTCATTTAAAACCAAATTAGCCAATTTGCTAACGCGAGCTAACCATGTCGCCGTCCAGCTGATTAGCTTCGCGTTAGCATCGTTAGCAAAGATTAGCTAGCTTATCGTTAGTTAGCCGCAATGAGCTTAGCAACCGCTCAGAGCATCCACTCCCCGTGAAAATCGCTCTTTGACCAACCTTATCCATCAGTTTCCAGCACTTCTCCACTGTCTTTTTGTCCACGGCCCCCGGCTGGTGGTGCGAATGAAGGTGGTGGTGGTGTGGCTGGAAGGCGTCCTTCATCATGCCGATGAGCCCCCCGCCTTTCTTCAGGTTGCCAGCCATGTTCGGGCACGGCGGCGGCGACGGCTGGGGTCTCGTTGCCAGAGCCGCAGACAGGTGAGGCGCGGCAGGCGTCGCGGAGGGAGGGAGCGAGGTGGTGATCCGGCCGGCACCCCCCTTGGCGAGGGCAGCGCCCGAGTGGCAAATCCGGCAATTTCCCCTAACCCGACGGGTTAGAGGAAGGGAGAGTGGACTATCGGGTAGAGGCTTCCATCAGTAAACCGTTCAGTTCGAAAAAAAGCCAAATTGTGGCCAACACAATCCCCGCCGACGGCGAGTGCGAAACGGCGCACTATGCTGCGGCTAGCTGCGGTGCTCCACGCCTCGGCGTGCGGGCACACGCGCAGCCCAGCGAGGGGTGAGTTTTCGAGCGAGTTCAGGGGACAATGGCAGCGCTTCTCCGCTTCGACTCGTGTCCCTTCTCCCGTCCTCCTGAAGATCCCCTAGTCGTGTGTAGTCAGCGGCGGTGGATGCTCCCTTTAACTGCGGCTCGAAGGGGAAGTGGGGCTTCTGGGTGACAGCCCCCGTGCGGGGAGGCTGGCGGAGACCGCTCGCCGACGGCTCCGGGGAGGAAGTGGCGCCGTGGAGCGCTTGACGCTTGGAGACACGCGGGAGCAAGGGTGACTAAATTACGGCGGAAATTCAACATCGCCCAGTATAGTTTCTTTGCCGTTTCCCCTCGTCTGTGACGTGTGTTTGCGCGGCCCTTTCCTTTCCTGTTCTCTTTCCGTTCGCACCCCCAGTCCCTCAAAATCCAAACTCCACGCCTTCGCTGTGCGCGCTCTCGCTGTGCGAATCTGGTCGGGAACGCGCGCCTGTCTGTCGATAAATGTATCTATCCATACTATATATATATATATATATATATATATATATATATATATATATATATATATATATATATATATATATATATATATATATATATATATATATGTATATGTATATATGTATATATATATATATATATATATATATATATATATAGATAGATAGATAGATAGATAGATAGATAGATAGATGTCAACAGACAGGTGCGCGTTTCCGATCATATTCGCACAGCAAAGGCGTGGAGTTTGTATTTCCCTCAAAAAAAAAAAAAAAAAAAAAAAATATATATATATATATATATATTTTTTTTTTTTTTTTTTTTTTTTCCGCGTGGGGCATCCTGATCCTGTGTGGGCGAGAGTCAAAGTCAACGGGTGGGCCGGTGATGCCAAGCCTTGATCTGATTGGCCACCGAAGACGTCAATCCATTGTTCAGTTTCGCGAGACACGTGTCACTATGGTAACCAATGCATGATGACTTTGGAATTGGGCGTTGCTAGTACCATTTTGGGGTGCCCACTTCGAAAATCACATCTTGCTTAATATTCAAAAAGCTTATTTGGTTATTGTCTTATATCTAATCTTTTAGATGTAGCTTAAGAAGTGTTTTCATTCGATCATAGTTTTATTTGACAGAATATACACTGTATTATGTGAGTCCTTTAACGAGGCACACAATACTCAAGTTTACTCCAGGTTATCAGCATTTACTATCTACGTAAAGGAAGTGAATGAGTGAATGAGTGGTGTTTTCATAGTATTATAATTTATAGAGTACAACCACGTCATGTTAAATAATTTATTCACAGTCGTCACTATGACGAGTGATTTTGCATTCAACTAGAAAGAGATAGCTGTCACAAAAATAGAGCACACCAGATCAGTCTCAATGAGGGTGCAGCCATGTTAGAAGGGGCGACTTACCCATCGAATCAATTTCGTAGATATGAGTACCATCCTAAAGGGGGGAAAAAACTTGGTCACAAAATAGACATAGACAGATACTTAATTGAGGCCAGTTAAGACTATTGAAATCGGATGGATTCCGGGGTCATTGTAAATTTTCTGCTTTCATTCACACATAATGAGAAACGTGAAGTACACCTTTTATGAATGCAAGCAGCGATGCATTCATGAGATGGGTATTGGGATAGGTATTAAAAAAAAAAAAAAGATCAGATGTAATGTTGCTTAAGTTCCACTAGAGTTCGCCATCTTATTGTTTCTGGAAATTAGACGAACTATACCCATAAAGGTACATTGTATAACGGTATTGAACGGTATGCTGCCTTTACAAAAATAAATATCATAGTGTCAAACTCCAGTCCACGGTGGCATGTGTCCTGCATGTCTTCCATGTTTCATGTTTCCTCAAAACACCTGATTCAAAATTCCTCAGCAAGCTTCGCATGAGCTTGAAAATAAGCCTTATCATTTTAATCAGGTTTGTTTGAGAGAAGTAGCAAAAATATGCATGATACCAGCCTTTGAGGACTGGCGTTTAACTCCTACAAATTGTAAACGGACAAATCAGTGTTCATTTATTAATATCCCATAGTAGGGCTTTAGTACGTGTGAGTACATTAAATCTGATACGACGGTGATTCCTGGTGGTACTAGTATGATTAGAAGTATGCAAAACAATAGAATCACTGAATTAAATGCTCAAATTGTGCATAAGGTTACTGTAGCTTCTACCTTTTTAGATTTCGTAACATGTAGTAGCAAGTTCTATTTGACTTTTAACTATGAAACAATTACTTATTGAATTGTTTATTTTCTAACAGGGCCATCTTATTTACTTTTATGTACAAAACATTAACAGAATAATTGAGTACTTCTCATTATTATTTTCCTGTATGTTTAAGTGCAGTTTTAGCTGAAATTGAATTTGGGTTTTGTACTGCCACGATGTGGCCGAAAAATAGAACTGCAAACTCCTCCATGCAATAGCCGCAATCGTCTGTATACTTGTATTCAGTATTGTTTAATTAATCCTATTTTGGATCATAATTTACTGAATTTTACATACTAACAACCTATTTTTAAATAAAGTTTTAGCTTTAACTTAGTGTAGTACCGCTTTGATTCCAAGCGCCAGGTCTGCTTCCCTATATTCATGTATTTTTTGTAAAAAATCATGCTAATTGTAGAATTTTATTAATATTATGAGGTGGTTAAGGATACATCAAGAACATAAAAAAAGTTCTTAATGGGACAAATGATTTTGTATCACAATATTTATGAAACTAAAATTACTTATTTAAATTACGGCAATACTGGCACCAGTATCTACTTGGTATTGATCAATACAAAAATCTCAAATATTGCACAGCACTAGCGTTCACATTCCGCTAACATACTGTAGCTACAATACACTATAATCACCAAGGAAAGTACGGAAAGTACTTCATTGAATCATTGTTTTTATTTCATGATACCCATATTCTTGGTGGCTCAGTTAGCACTTCCGCCTCTCAGTTAAGTGACCCGAGTTTGATTCCAGCTGGCTCTGGCCTTCCTATGTGGAGTTTGCATTTTCTCCCAAAACCTGCGTGGGCTCCCTCCGGGCACTTCGGCTTCCTTCCACATGCACGGCAGGTGTATTGGACACTCTAAATTGCCCTTAGGTGTGATTGGGTGCGCGAATATTTGTTCGTCTCCGTGTGCACTGCAATTGGTTGGCACGAGCAAGCTTACGACCCTTGTGAGGATAAGCAGCTATAGAAAATGGATGGATGGACATTCCATCCATCCATCCATCCATCCATCCATCCATCCATCCATCCATCCATCCATCCATCCATCCATCCATCCATCCAGCCATCCATCGCACGGCACACAGGGAAATACAACTATTCATTCTCACAAACACACGTAAGCATAATTTGGGGTGCCCATTGTGCATGTTTGTGGAATGTGCGAGGAGTTAGAGTACCCGAGAAAACCCATGTAGGCACGGGGAGAACATGCAAACTCCACACAGGAAGACTGAAGCCGAAAGCAAACCGAGGACCTCAGAACTGGTAGGCAGACGCGCTAACTACTCTGCCACCCTATTCTTGGCATTCCACTTCCGTTTGTCCACTTCACTTTCCGTTTCGGTTATGACAGGAAAGGGGGTGAGCTTGAGGTAACTGCTCATTGAAAACAGAAACACATTTCTTTTTAAATGCTAATATAATCACTTGTTACCTTTAGAGTATTACTTTTCAAGCCTAAATTGGGTCTCATCTATCTCTGCTCTTAATCTACTAAATAGACGTTAGATTCATAAATGGTCAAATAAAAAGTCTGCTGTAACAATATTTTTTGAGCTTAATCCTGCATAGTGCAGCTTTAAAATATTAAGAACTGGTATGCATATACCCCACTTTTTAACTAAATTAGTCATTCACAATCGACCATTAAAACAGAATGTGTTTTTGAACGCAAACTGAAAAGGTCAAGTCTTCAGGCAAGGTTGTAAATTCCCATGTTTTTTAATCAGTGCTCGATAATGGTTGTTAAAGTCAAGGCTGTAATAATTCAGAGATGTGCTCTCTTCTGGACATGGGCCAAGAGGAGAGAAGCGGGAAGACCATGACATGATCTCAAGTATGTGTGTCCCACACAAATGAGTAGAAGTCTAATGATTAGTCATGTGCTGATTGTACTATTACAGGCACATTGAACGTAAAACAATGAATGAATGAATCAGGGTCTTCTGGTAGACATTCCTTTCGGACTAGTCAGTATCAGATGTGAGGACACAATAGGTAGACCTTTGGAGTGTTCCATCTGGCTGAATAATTACCATTTTGAGGGGAATCTGTTTAGCAGGGCACCTTTAAACAGCACAAAAAGAGCAAATATATCAGCATAAAGAGCATAAAAGTGACAGGACACACTTAAAAAGGAATTAAGATCCCAATGAAACAAAGGCAGCTAAAAATGTCTCTCTGGAGAAGGTCATTGTTAAGTTTTAATTCATTTGACAGATTGTCTTGCCTTCAAGCTAACTGGCAATCATTGATTTAGTACCTGGGATAGTTAGTCATTTGGGGGCCCGAGGCAGTCTAGGGGCCCTCTATTCCGTATATTAAAAAGATTTAGAATATTCATGGGCGGCACAATGGAAGACTGGTTAGCACGTCTGCTTCACATGCAAAGGTCGTGGGTTCGATTCCGTCTCCAGTTCTGAAGTTGGCATGTTCTCTCTGTGCTTGGGTGGATCCTCTCATTCCAAAGACTTGTAGATGAGGAAAACTGGACACTCTAAAATGTCCTTAGGTGTGTTTGTGAGTGTGAAAAGTTGTCTTTGTGTGCCCTGAAATTGGGTGGAATCCAGTTCCAGGTGCACCCCACCCAACTGCCCAAAGACAGCTGGGATAGGCTCCATTTTTTTTTGAACCAGCACATTGGATCTGGGCAGGCTGAAGATCTGAAACTGATTGCCAAATTTGATGGATTGTGTACTGAAGTGACCTCTGATGGTGGAAAGTAGCTTCTTCTTTTAAAGGGCCCCATCATGGAAATTCAGCTTTTAACTGTATTATAATATTAATTTCTCACCATAAACACCCCCAAAGTGGTATTTTTCATGATCCATTTTTGATAATCTCTTAATTGATCTGACTCTCAGCACCCATAAGTCAAGTCGACTTAATAACCGCATAACTCAAAATAGACCATTTTTTCCACATATCTGTGTTTGAATAACATTAATTTGAATGTAAAATAAGTCCTATGTCATTTATAAGGTTTAAAATGATTATATATACTTCCAATACGATATAGTTTTTTTTTTTTTTTTTTAATATGGGCAGAGGAAAATCCTAAGTAGTTTTTTTTTTTTTTTTTTTTTTTTTTTAATTAGATATTGTATTTTTAGGCAAAATTGCCCCTGATGGATGGATGGATGTATCAATGGTTTACGTTAAAACTAAAGCAATGTTAAGCATGTAAGAAGGTTGAATAATTCATTCATTGCATGAGAAGAGATGATTACTATGTGATGCATTTTGATTGCGAAATAAGTGTGAAATAAGCCCCAATAAATACATTTAACACTTTGTGTGCCGCTGCCATGAAAGGCCGTCAATGGAAACCCTAACAAGGAGCACCATTAAAGTTATTTGGCCTCATCTATATTCCTTTTTTTTGGGGGGGAATGGGTAGAGCAAAGGTTTGGGTAAATTTAAAAACAAATACAATGTATGGTCAGTTGGAATGTTCACAATTGTCTGACAGTATCACTTTTTTTGTTATTGGCTGGCATTAAAATTACACTGAAGAATAAATGGTATAAAACAATTCAACAAAGACAAAAAGAGAAATATGAATTGATTTGTCTTCATTGTTCTTTACTCACATTGACGGCTTTAGATGTAATTTTTACTGAGCTGGCAATGGTTAACTGCCATTGACAGCTATATAAATTAAAAATCCATTTAATTGTGCAGGTTGTGAATGAGTTAAAATTATATATCCATTTTAATGAAACCTTCGGAGGTTCCTGATAAGGTCGTGACCACAGGTGTTGTCTGATTTTGACTAATAGGCAAATATATTCTCATGTTCACTGCATGCACACTGGCGGAGCAATACTGAAGTGGATTTACGTTCCTGAAAGTGCAATATAGTCCAGTATTTAGGCTGTCCCAGGAGGATTCTAAGGAGATGACAACAAAAGCTCACCGCTTGCTAATTTACAGCAGCACCACACTGTGGCACACACCGCAATGGAAACACTCTTTCAAATGTCTTTGTTGTCACGTTCATAACCGGCATCCATCTAAACAGTACAGTTCTTTTAATAGCATAATTAATTTTACTGCAGCTCTCATATTGGATCTCATTAGACTGATTAATTGCAGAAATGTGTTGCATCACAGTAAGAGGTCTGTCTGATACTCCGTTCGACCGGTTGGGAAAGGCCGTCATTCAACTTTTTTCCACCATACCGATGCCGTATAAATTCTCCTTCAACTACTTTGAAGAATGCGAAGTACTGCGTGAGTGAGACAGGCAGAGGCACCTTGAAGCTGCTGTTAATGTCATGAAGGAGAGTGATGGAGTGAAGGTGATGGGCGCATTTAAAAAGATGGACACATCACAGAGATAAGCACGGGGCGATTTTTAACAGATGGATGAGTGCTATCGAAAAGAGGGAGGGGATCCAAACAGTGTTGCTCTCTTGTTGAGGTTCCTATGGTGGCCTTGATGTACAAACAACAACACATACCAGCTTAACAGAACAGCAAATGCTACTCCCATTATATATATATATATATATATATATATATATATATATATATATATATATATATATATATATATATGATTCCTCAAACCCATTATATATATATATATATATATATATATATATATATATATATATATATGATTCCTCAAACCTCTCTAGAAACTCTGCCTCGAATAACTGACCAAGTGATGTCTGCATGAATGAAGACCACGCCTCAAATTAACACCTCTCCCACACCTGAGGGGAAAACTGACAAGTGTGTAATTATATGTAATTTCATTTAAACTGCCACACATCTTGGACATCTTTTGCACAACATGTGACACCTGAAAAGCTGAAGTCTTGGTGCTGCAAACAACAAATAGACAATCAAATAAAAACAACCGCTGGGGGTAGATATAAGTTGACAAAGTTATTGAGCAGTTTGACAAAAGGTGGAATCAGAGTTCAGAAAAAACGAAAAAGGAGGCCTGTTGTGCAATGAGGAAACATGTTTTATGGAATATAGAGCAATAAACTTGTGATTGAGCTTGAAATGAGATTAGTTCAGTAGACTGCCATGATAAGCTCATTTTTGATCTCAATCAACCATGTATCACTTTTTTCTAATTGAGTATTTATTTTGACTAAAAAAAAATAGCATGTTGTATTTTAATATGTATTATTAAAATCATTTAATCACTGAAGTTTTGCCACCAATATTCACACTGACCCAATGAGATGTCTTTCTCTTTGCCATTAGGTAAATAAACAACTCAGGCTGTAAAAATGTGGTTGTAAAAGTTAATAGGCTGCAAAGGTGTTTTGCTAAATTCTTGACAAAATTTGAATGAGGACATTTTGAACTGTAGCATATCAGAGCGATGCCTTTAAATGATCTAAGAAGTTCCGTTACGGCACAGTCCCGGATTTCTTCAGACAAATATATTCCAAGTTTGTGTTTTATAAAAATGAATGCATGAAAATGTCAGAGCAAGTCGGCCGATGCAAACTGAAAGGGTCCTCGGGCTTTGCGCAACCTATCACATTCAATTGAAGTTGAAGGGCCTTGACATTTAAAAGAACACATGTCAACTGCTGATATAAATATATAAACGCGTTCTCCCTTTACTGTGGACCGATTTATTTGTTTATGCAGCTGCATTTTAGTCATATGAACGTTTGTTGGCCTCAAGTCATTCATGAATATTTTGCCTGTGCGTGTTTACGTTGAGATGTGAGGTCATAGAGAGGCGAGGAAAAGTCATAGTAAATATGACACGGAGTCAAAGATGTCAGACCGGATGCAAAGGCACAGCATTGTGTACTGTATGCATGGAAAATTTGAAATATTCAAAAGAAGAAACATTTAAATGATTCATCAACCCATTGTTTAAGCAAAACATCAGAAAGAGCTCAGGTAGGTTTTTTTTCTGTCAGCATCTTGTAACATACATTTGTCATATTAAAAAAGGAACTTGTTTAATGTTTCATTTTTTTTTCTTCCCAAGAACAATATAACAACACTATTCAGTACTGGTAATCCAACAGAGGACAGGAATAATTTAAAAAGGCGAGGAGAAAAAGAAACAGCACACTGATAAATGACTTGAAAATACTGCATAGTACAAATGGCCCGTAGCTGCTTGTCCTTTGTGTGTCCTGCACGGAGCAGCACCGAGGGCCGACATGAGACAGACTCATCAGTTTTTCCATGAGCAAGGAAAAGACAAATCCGCCCTAGGAGATTCCAAAAAGGAGATGAGTCAGTACCTTGGTCCTGCGTCGAGCGACAAAGCGGCGAAGGCCGACGACTGTTATTCCGGTTCGCTGCTATTTGTCGTCTTGTCCCACTCTATGCTCTCCTCGCTGGGCGTGGGAGAAGGCAGGGCCCCGGACGCCGCCCCGGGACGCATCCTGAGCCCCTGGAAGCGTCTGCACTCGGGGCAAATGCGGATGTGGCTGCAGCCCCTGGCCACCAGGGCGGCTTCCTGAGCCAGTCTGTGGGAGAGCGGCTCGGGCAGTCCCGTGCCGGCGCACAGCTTGCCGTTGGCGAGGCCCACGGCGGCCGCTCGCGCCCGTCGCTCCTCCTGGGGCAGGGGTCGCGGCCGCGTGAGCGACGACGTCCGGCGGCGCCTCACCTGCAGGCTGTCGTGACACAGGACGATGCCCTGCAGCTCGCGCAGCATCTCCTCGCACACCGACTGCTGGAACGCACCCACGGGGAGGGAGGCAGATAGCGAGAGAGGGTGTGAGAGGGGGAGGGAAAGGCAGACAGGCCGCACTGATCACACATTAGAGGTTAGATGCCCATCAATACAACAAACATGGGATTGAAAAGTGGCTCGTAGGCGAGTGTAATTCCGCAAATAAACTCCATTTTGCCTAATAAGGTCAATAAATGCACCCAAAAAGAATTAACGTCTCACACGGCTAAAGAAATAGAACCGGAATTTATGAAAAACGCTAGTATTATACGATTCAGTTTTACACTAGGTTCGGACAATCACTTGCACCGAATCGGATTTTATGCTACTTCCCAGGGTTTCCTCAAGTAAATATCTGTTGCGAGCTTCTTAGAAATTAGTTTTTGGCTGATTATCCTCCCTAGGGTCGCAGGCGTGCCGGAGCCTATCCCAGCTGTTTTTGGGCAGCAAAAGGGGTACAACCTGAACTGCATGTCAGCCAATCGCAGGGCGCTCATATACAAACAATCATCCTCGCAACTACACTAAAGACACACACAAACATACCAAAGGGCAATTTGAAGTGTCCAATATACCTACCATAAATTGAAGTAGCCGGAGAAAACCCACACTGGCGTGGGGAGAACATGCAAACTCCACACAGGAAAGACGGAGCCAGAATCGAACCCATGACCCATCAATGTGAGACGAAAATGCTAACCAGTCTCTCACTGTGCCTCCAAAATACGAATATATATATATATATATATATATATATATATATATATATATATATATATATATATATATATATATATATATATATATATATATATATAACTGTGCATTTTCAAGAGTTTATCGTTTATAAAAATGTAAAAGCGATGAGGTGAAACACCGATCAATGCTTTTCTAAAAGAAGGACTCAAAAGTTGCTGTTTGACTTTCACATATTGCATGTTTATTGAAGAAAAGTCACAGTGTGGAGTCCATTTGAGAAAAAAACAAAACAAAACAGTCATCGAGTATCATTTGAAAGCAGCACATAAGAAACAGACCTAACACACTGCTTGCGCATCCCACTGAGACGAGGAAATTGGCTCAGTGTGTGTATCACTTGTGTGGAAGTAGGCAAATCTGTAGCTGCTACAGAAATATAACTTAATCTGAGATGAGGCTACATTCAACTGACACCCTGATATCTGCACAATATTAGCAGCTAGAAATCAACACTTCATATAGAACGTCTTCTATGCTATAAAATGAATTCAATATAAGTTGCATTGTTGGCTTGACTATGTGCACACAGTGGAAGGCATTAAAAACGCTTGCTTGGATTTGAGGGTTAATAATCACACACATCTTTGATGAAAACGCTCACAAGTCTCAGCACCATTGCGTTACCAAGAAGACTTGACTACATTCAATGTGACATAATCTGTGTAGTACAGCATATACTAGATATTTAGGATTCTACAGAAGTACACATATACATGTAGACCACGTGAGGTAAATCTTTGGTTTTTGTGCTCATTGCGTCTGGAAGAAGACAGCAACTATGTTTCTAATCCGCTCAGTGCGTAGTGAGTCTGGCGGCCCCGCGGGGGGGTGGGCGCCAGGGGGCGTAGAGGGACACGAAGCAAATGCAGGTTACATAAGCCTCTCTCACCTCACTTCCTGGCGCGTTTCTCAGCATCCACACAAACTCCAGCACTGCCATGAAGATGGCCACCAGTAGGCCGCACACCAGCACCACAAAGATGCCGCCAATGTTCTCCATGCCCAGACCTGCAGGAGTAGACAAGGAAGTATGACTGGAGGACGGCATGAAGTGAACTATATCAGTGGGAGAAAGCAGATCAAGAAGACAGGAACCTTTGGCTCTGTGGTCCTCTTCTTTTGGACATTTGCCACCATCCCACCATTTCCTCTTGAGGATCTCCAAACGATTGTCCTCCTGAAGCTTGAGGATGGCTAGGTCGAACTCGTCACGGTATACAGAGCCTGCATTCGGCAAAAGAAGCAAAACTCCAATGTTTAATACTGTACATACGAATAGATATATATATTTTTTTAAATTATGACTTTTTTTTTAATTCAGTTAGTTTAATAATGTTTTTGGGGCAGGATTGTTTTCAACTTTTCAAAAATGCTTTGTTTTGGTTTTTATCTGTTCTAGCATTAATTGCATTTATTTATTTTTTAAATATGGAGCATTTGCCAATTGATATATTTAAATAAAAGGTCACTAAGTATAGTGCAATAACACATGATTCATTTCCCAAATGATTTTGACCTTGCAATTTCTGTATGCATTTATAATAATACAGAAATAAAGACACTTAAAATTAATGCCAAATACTTACAAATGATATTAATTGGCAATGTTGAAAAGCAAAGGCTTTTTTTTTCAATTTTTCAAAAATAAATCTTGTCAGTTTCAGTTAGTTTTCTAAATACTGTATGAGTATTGTAGTTTTAGTTGGTTATCTTTAAAAGCATTTATTTATTTTTTTTATTTATTTATTTTATTTTTTTAAATAGTATTTTTCTTATTTGAATAATCTTCATTCTGCCTATGGTTTCAACTGTTGTTTTTAGTCAGACGGTGTATTTTTTTTTTTTTAATTTAAAAATTCAATATTATAGTAAATACATTTAAAATCTTAACATTTCTAAGAAGTTTTACCTGAAAAAAAATGGGCTGTGGGATATAGTAACTAAAATGTAATACTTCTACTTTACTACATTACAGTATTTTTCTATTTTTACTTGTGTAATTTTAATTCATCAGAAATATTTTTGTTTTGGGTGTTTCTACATGAAATGGAGCCAAGTGGTCACACGACCATACAGTCTCTGACCCCTCTGGACACAGAAGCCAAGTTTTCAAAATGACTCAGATGAATGTTTATCTAATAAACCATGAAAAAGGATAGAAATGTTATGCATCACCATCTGTTTCTGCCTCAAACTGTTGACATTTTAGTTCACAAGAACTCCACGTGCAACATGGGAAATTGGAAGGTCAATACTGGCAATGAGCACAAATGGCAGTTCCTCTGACCCAATCAAGTTTGTTTCCATGTTATGGCCATTCAAATGCAGCAGGAAGAAAAAGCAATCTATATGCAGTACTAACAATAATGATGCCACCTGCGCAACACACACTCTGAATCCACTTATTGTATTTAACATTCCATTCTTGTGCAAATTCAAGAAATAAGATAGCGTGTAATGTAGTTTTTTTCTTACACTTATTCTACTTACTCTTATCCAAATAATCCTTCAGAGAAGTACAATACTTTTGACTTTTACTTCAGTCTACTTGTTCTAAAGGGTCTAATTTTGCAGAGGTACAATTTTTAGCTACTTCACCCATTCCACCCACTGTTTAGTAAGTGGGCCAGACAAAAGTAATAAAAAAAGAGGAAAATAACATGTCAACATCGATAGTAATTGATGTGGGTTTGTAGGTAGCTTTTACTCCTTTCAAGATATCGCACCTCTTGGCATAATGTCAAGAGCGAGGAAGTGATATCAGAAGACAGACTTGTAGAAGGCCTCTATGGCACTCTTTGGTGCTAACAAGTGCTTTTTCAGTATTCCACTTTATATTTATTTATTTTTTGCAGAGCCCATTCTGAAACAAACACATTTATCAGATAAGAAAACACCCGGTGAGCGCATGTCTCCACCAAGGTTAAACATTTATCAAATGGGAAATTATACCAGAACCTGATTTTTTATTGTGGATATAGAAAGTAAATAAACTCCTGTTAAATTAACATGAGTGATATTTTAAAACATGTCTTTCTATGCACTCTAAAACAGTTGGTTTAAAAGTAACCGAATTATGAGTCAAAAAAAGACCAACCCAATATTCAGGTCAAATTTACCCAACTTTCAGGAATGGTTTGCAAACAAATGGGTTGTTTTGTGCAAAACATCCCCAAATATGTGATATTTTGTATAAAACAACCCACAAAATTCGGGCAAACTGGCTTAAATATTGGGCTAGTCATTTTTTGACCTACACTTGGGTTATTTTTGATCCAACTATTTTTAGATTACATGGATGTCTGTTCCACAATAAGCGACTGTAATAGTAGTAGTTTTTGCAGAGGATAAGGAATATGCCTGCGAGTATTGTTGTATATGTGTTCTACTAGCTTACAGTAGAACACTACTGAAAACTACTACTTAAAGGGTTATTCTGAAACGCCAATGCTATGCAGCCTGTCTATAACGTTTCCTATAATGTGTTCGCATGAAGCAAGCGACTTTTAAAGTTATGAGGTTATTTTAGATGCACATGCTATAATTCTTTTGATTTGATATTTGTTGGACAGTAAAATACAACTTGGAGTAGCATTAAATATCACGTCTAACCCTTTAAGCCTCTATTTTGAAGAAGCCTTCATTCCTGTCACTGTTTAGCTGTTTAGTCTTGCAAGGAAAGCACAACATTTACGGAACAACTGCTGCTATCTCAAAAAACTTGAGGTACCACTGTACTTGTAAAATCAAGACCAACTTTATTAAAACAATGTTATATTGAAGCACACTTGGGTTATCCAATGGGAGGCTTTTGTTTGAGGCAAAGTCATGGCGGGATTATCCATCCTTGAGAGGAATTTAAATGACTCCTGTTTACTTTTAAGGTGTTTTCCCCTCAATCGAAACTTCTATTCAACACCGATCAAAGCAGAAACGACGACAGACATTTGAGTCTCCGAGCAAGCAGCGAGTCACGTCGCAACGGGGAGTCAAATTTCACATTCTCTTATCTTGCCTTCTCCCATCAGAGCATGGAAAGAGACACTCTATTAAAGCCTGTTTGAATTTGTCTCACGTTTTTTTTTTGCATCATCTCTCCCCGCTGTGACAGCTACTAATAGTTTGCATTTGCTCAGGCGCTACTTTTCAATTTAACTTTTTACTCCAACTAATTCTCTTGCTGCTCAAGTTTTGTTCAAAGCCTCACGATGATTTGAAGGATCCTCCGATGGATTTATTTTAGATGAATGAGATTCCCGACCGTTTCCCCCACTCACCCAGCGGCATTCCGATACCGTAGCCCTTGGTGTCGAGCAGCCCGCCTATCTGCGTCAGGTTGCAGTTCCTCTGGCGGTAGTATTCGTTCATGGTGCTCTCCAGCAGGTAGGCGTAGTTGGAGTTGAGGACTCGAGCGATGCCCTCCTCTGTGCTCTTCACAAACACGCTGGGCTGCTTGGAGTGCATGAAGTTCCACATTCGTTGGTACGTCTGGTAACGGGAGTTCTGCGGAGATGTGACAGACCGTATCATCAGTGCGCAAGTTTTGCCAGAGGTGAAGACAAATTTATTTTTGTTGGATTTGTTATCCAGCCTCTAGAGTTTTGCACAGAATCAGGTCACACTTCTATTTGATTGTGTTTGTAGCATTAAATAATAAAAGAGCATTGACCCCACAATGAAAAAGTGGTTGGTAAGATAAGTGACTACCAACTGAAAAACATGTGCTCTATTTTGTGGCACTTTGGTGCCAGGAAACTATGTTGAGGTTGAGGAGCTTTTTTTGACAAAAGTTATGTCGTCATTTTCTGGCATAACAAGTGTCAAAAAATAATTAGACGTTTGGAGTTAAGAAAGTGTTTGGCCAAAAATAGTGATTTGCAGCCATTTTATGGCCTTCTGGTGCCAAGAAACTGTTTAAAGTCAGCTGAGGAGCTTCTTTTTATAGAAGTTGTGCTTTGCCACCATCTCATGGCATAATGGTGTCAAAAATAATCGGATGTTTGGCGTTAAGGAACTTGTTTAGGACAAGAGAAGTACTTCTCTACCATTTTTTTACTGCCAAGAAATAGTCAGTTAAGGAGCTTCTTTTTCACAAAAGTAGTGCTTTGCCCTCTTGGGGCAGACTGGATAAGAATATGGTTGGACATAAGGAGCTTTTTTTGGCCAAAGTAATGCTTTATCGCCATGTTATGGCCTCTTAGTGACATGGAATTCACTAATTTTCTGGATTCTCTCGGATAGGTTTTGTTCACTTGAGCACCTAAATTTCACTCACAAATAAATTAAATGTATAAGAAACAGATGTCTTTGGGGAGGGGAAAAGATCAAAAGATAGGGGACGAGCCTACAACTTGGAGAGAAAAAGATAGCTCTTAACAGGCAATACCAGAAGAGAGAAACGAACATAGGGCTCCTATTAATTTTGGCATTCATATTTTAGTTTGGAATTCATATTGTATTTGCCACTTTATGTGCATTGATTTAACGCCCCCCCCACCCCTCCCGTTGACCAGTGATAAAAAGTTTGGGGACCCCTTGCAGAAACAAATGAATGTAAATATGTAATTGTTAAGACAAATAAAAAGGAGTGGCTTCCCCTTTAAGTACTTTCCCGTCATCTTTCCCTAGGCAAAGCTTTTTAAAGGGGTAATAAAGTGAAAATGTTTTTTTGCAATATGTTTTATGCAGCCCCGTGAGTTTAAATTCATCCATTTCAGTAGCTGGTTACCTGAGCAACTGTTTTTTATCAGTAATGGCAACGGTGACATTACTTTAAAGATAATTTTTCACTTGAATTCCCCTTTAAAAGGACCCACTCCTAGTTTACGACAAATAATTTATTAAATTTACTGTAAAAGGTTTTATTTGTATGGCAATTGATTGACCGTGGGACATAAATTCTATTGTATGTCCTGCTTTCTAGGAGAAATATTAGCTCCAACTTGAAATAAGGGACCTTCCAGCAGAAGTAGGAGTGGTGCACACTCTGTTACTTTCTGTGCAAGTTGTCTTTCCTCTGCTCACCTCGCAGAACACATTCTTTACTTAGCATTCTAACTTGCTCTCCTCTTTTTCTTTTTTTTTAGCTTGTCTTCACCCACATAATTAACAGTCCAGTGGGCCATAAAGCACACAAGGAAGCAGCCAGCAGGCTAATGTATATTATTCCTTTGCTCCATATCATTCTTCACTGCCGCACTTGCCCTATCACACACTCTGTCTTTATTTTCCACTTTTTTTCACTAAGGTCATGGTAGATGCATCACTTCAAACTTGCACCCAAGTTCCTGAGGGAAAAACTGTTGAGTGGTTGTGGGGGAAGCAGGAAACCTGTGATTAGAGATCGACAGGAAAGTAAGCAGGCGGACAACATCACAGATGACCCATGGATTAAAAAGCCTCTTGGGTCGATCGGCGCATGTTTGATATTGACTGAGCACCATAAACATCTATCAAAAGCAATGATGTGCGTAAGCCCTGACCTGGAAAAAGGTCATGGTGGAGCCCCCGTGCATGGTGCCGTACTCGATGGCCGTCTGATCTGCCAGGTCATCCACTGACTCGATGGGCACCTCCATCCTCTGAACGGTGAGGAAGGCGGCCAGGTTGGCGGTGTACGAGGAGATGATGATTAATGTGAACGCCCACCTGCGCGCGGGAGACGAGAGCATATGTGGGCTCTTATGCAAATGAGCAGACGGGTGTATAGAGATAAATAGCCAAGGAGAGCAAGGAGCATTACAATGACGGCACACCTTAGACAAGAAGACATGGCAGTGTGTTCGTGAGGAGGGCATGGTTGAAGGTGATGGATGATGTTTGGCACGGGATGAAAGGGGGAAAAAATGTCATGCACCGGTGATGTGTGAAGCAGTGGCATATATATATATATATATATATATATATATATATATATATATATATATATATATATATATATATACATATATATATATATATATACCTGTTAAGCTAGAAATGAGCGTATTAGCTAGCATGTTAGCTAGCTTCATCAAAAATTACGCATAAGGGGCACGGCATTTTGTTGTATTTTATTTTACATTAGCATTTCAAGTGGTTTATGTTTTTAGTTACAGTTTTACAAATTTGAGTCATCTACTGTTAATAAAAGTGCAATAATCATCAACAGGAATTATAATTGAAGGAATTGATTGTCTAACTTGGGAGGGAAGATCAGGCCAATTTATGCCCTCTATATTTGATACACAACTGAAAACTAAACTGTTATTAGTCTGTGCCCATTGGTAACATTAAATGCAACACAATTAACCAAAGAATATCAGTATGAATTTCCTTTAGCATTTCTGATTTCAGATTTTTTTTTAACAGTTTACAACAAAAGTGTAATGATAATCTGAAAATTTGGCTTTTCGAGATTTAAGTGCCCACCAATATAAAAGGTTTCTGAAGGCAACTGGTGTGAAAACCAAAAACGACCATTTGCATTGCCTCTACAGCAAATAACAAATATACACTCCCATCAAATGGTTATACCTTCAATTGATTTTTTTTATAAAAAATGGTAGAAGTCAAGAAATTCAAGCTATTACCATTTGGAATGCATAGTTGTGACTGAAAGCCATTCCAAGTCACAAAGCATCACCCAGATCATAAAGCTGAGAAAATACCAATCTGCACCAAAGTTGCATATGTTCAAGAATCTAAAAGAAATTGCTATAATTCACTTTTATTTTCCCTTTAGAAAGGACTGCTCTAACCAATCTCCTTAAAACATTGTGCAGGGGTAATAAACAGGCCTAGACATGATGACGACGAGATGGCAGGCCAACAGCTTGTATGATGTGTGCAGCACACTGACCACACTCCGCTGACACAGCGCGTGGAAAGCGCTCTGGGGGCAATGGTGGACCCTTGCTGCATGAAGCCCCCGACTGGGAACCACAAGCTGTTTCCCAGGGAGTACTGATTGATGAGCAGGTTGCAACGTCCTTTCAGGCAGGGGTGCGGGTTGTACCACTCGTAAGGTGTCAATCTGCCGAGAACAAGACATGCAACAGTGTACTGAGCTGCAGGCAAGCAGCGTGAGTGGGAATACAAGTGAGTTCAGCTATTGGCATTAACATAAAAAGCAAGTAAAACAGGGAAGGAGAGGGAGTTAAATCCAACAGTAACAAAGTCTTGTAGTTGCCTCCAGAGTGTCAACTAACTTCTTATTCTCATGTGCTGCCCACTTTAACAGGAGTTTGTAATATTTGAAAGGGTGCTGCTCAGAAAAGTTTGTAGTTGTAACTTCCTGCAGTCGATCTCAAGCATAAAAATCAGCCAGAAGAAATGTTTAACAAGGAAACGTTTGAATGTATTAAATATTTAAACAGGGGATACAGTATCAATTAAAGTGGAATCAAAACTTTGCAGCATGAGTTTTGATAAAACTAATATATTTTAGACAGTTTCCAAATTATACCACACTACATAGGTACCAAGATATGCATCCATTTTTTAAGGGCAGCTGCTCAACAAGCAACACAGTCAGAAATGACTGAAGTTATGCATTTTCTGCAGGAGTTTGGAAACTAATTTTCAGAATAAAAAAAAAAAACATATACATATATTTTTTTAAGCTTAAGCAATATCCTCACCTTTCCAATGATGTCTTATGCGTTTGACGGGATGCCATTAACATTATTGTTTTTCTGAGACAAAATTGGCACAACCGTGGATGCAAATAAATCGGGGTTTCAGGAGTATATTGAATCACACTGATGCTCTGTGGAAATTAGTCGTCAACTGTAGTTTTTTTTTTCTTTCCCACGTGATAACACACTTTATGAGTTTTTTTTTTTTTTTTTTGCAGACTTGTTTTGAGTGTCAATTCTCTATCTGACCACCAAGTGTCAGTGTTAGGCTGAAGACACAGCACAAGCAAGAGAGCATCTTTTCTATTTGTGTTAGATATGATCAACTGCAGAGACCGAGTGTAGAGGAGAAAAACACGTGTCTTCGCCCCCGTAGAACCAAACGCACAAACACTGATCTTCTCTCTGGTCTTTTTTGTTTCCTCCTTTTCCAGTAGACCGTTTCACCATGACTTCACACGGACTTTTGGATAGCGGAAACATTAGTGATCTCTCCAATGGCACCCAAAAACCTTCAATGTCATTTGAGAAAGCAGGGCTTCAATGAAGATGTTAGTCTCTGCCTACACTGCATTTTTGAAGCGTCTTAATGTGTGAATTGTTATTCAAAAACATGTTACTTGATGTGATTTTTTTTTTTTTAACACTGACTGTGATTTATGTTGGCGGTACATGGATTTAAAAATAGATGTGGTGGAAATTCAGACATAGTAAACATGATGTTTGAGGGTGTGTACCCCAAATGAATGGTATGTGTTTAAACCATGAATGGATAACCTGCTATAGATAGTAATCAAATGACATCTTGGAACCATGCCTGTAGACTTGGTAGCCATTTTTGGGTCTTGTGCAAGCAAAAAGATGTGTTTCTATAACACTACTTTTGTTCACTCATTAATCCATTCATTTTTTTCCCCACTAACCGCTTTGCAATGGTCCACGGGTGCATCAATAGGGTGTTGGAATACCTGTTATTATTGTTAGACTCCACTAATGTGAAGGATCAAAGAAAGCAAACGATGAGAAGAAATACATGAATTGCAAAGATTAATCAAAAAGATTTTGAGCCGCCCAAGAGTGTGTTCTGACCATTTTGTTGAAAGTAAGTATTATATCGATTGTTAAAATGCATTTCACCAAAAACATGATAGTTGAAGCTGTGACCCTCTCTGGCAAAACAGTTCAGTTTTCAGTAAAAGACAAAAATAGATCAAGTGATCGACGATTCCTCCAAATGCCCTTTTTATGATCTCTATTTTCTCAGCCGTGTCTAAATTATGTAAAGGCAACCCAACCAAACAGTTCAATTTTATATGAACCAAAAAACATTATGCAAATGTTTGTCGTGAGTACAGTATGTGTACGTGTGTCTACCTGGCCACCAGGAATAGCACGCAACTCACGGCCAAGTAGGCCAGCAGCATGAAAAGCCACACACCAGGAGAGAACGGGTCCAAAAATGAGAAGTAGCCTGGACGGCGACCCTGAAACAAACACACAGGACCACGTTTAACATGTTCAACTTTGATCATGTTAAAATCACTACATCCAACCCGTAAAAGCAGTTTAAGTTTGAAAGTCAATGGCGAACACATCAACAGCATCATCTCAATACGGTCAATGAGAATAATTAGTGGTCAAAGTTCTTCATTACGGCCCACAGGCCGAGTTTACTGCGAGTTGATCAACATTTACAGCTGTCCGCAACAGTGTGGCAGTAAACAATGCTAGTTGAGTGTGATAAGTATAGATTTCCCTGTTGTAAACTGATAGCATTACGATTATATGCTCTTGTTTGCATGTAAACATTCAGATCAAGTCATAAAGCAGGTCTCCCTTGGACAGTAAATACTGCTGTGTGGTGATGCTGAATATTGATACAACATGGCAAATAGGACTTCCTATTCCCAAGGATCAGCCTGTAAAAATATGAATTTCCACAATTTATGTCAAGTGCTAAACAATACAATGTAATAAAAGTATATGTGAGTCAATTACTGGGCGGCGTTCGAAAAAGAATAATCAGATCAGCAGGGGGGCAAATTTAAGCACACCAGGGAAATAATGTACCACGATATAAAATAAAGCTGCATGGAAAAAAAAACCTTTACAGCCAGACCTGTAACGGTGAATTTTGAAAGGGGTAAGGACACAATTTTTGATGCCACCTTTCCATCGGATGTACTTGGATTGTGCATGTTGCCTATATTGTAGAATAGTATTGTGACGACTGACAATTCAACTCAGTCATTTCATTCCTTCAAATTCAACACAATAATGAATGAATGGAGAAATTGATAAATGGCAGACAAAATCTAATTGTTGTTTATTATTTAAATCTGTTGGGGGGTTATTTAATGGGAGCAACATCAATTTTATTTAATTTTTTTAACTTTACTAAAAGTCACAAATGGTAACTTATGTCTACATCTAATGCAAAATATAAATTAAAACGTGACACAGAATGATATTTGATCAATTTTTAAGTTTTGCTACACTGTCTTCCTGAAATCTACCTTGAAATCTTACCCTCAGTTGTGTTCAGCATAATCCTGTTTTTTTGTTTGTTCTGTTTTTAAAACTTTAGGCAACAGTGTTGTTGTTTTTTTCACCAACATGTTTTTTTGTCACTATTTGAACAGGCTGATAATGGTTAAATGTGTAGTGTGTAAATGTTGCCTGGTGCAATTTTGCTAATTTGGTGCTTAACAATTGTTAATCAGAGTTTTGCAGTTTCTATACTGAAATGTTTCGAACGACACAAATTTGAATGTTTCATTCAGATTATAACTAGGACTGGATTACATGATGGACTCCCATTTCAGAATCTTTTACTCTCATTTTCAAGATTTGATCCCATCTGAAATCCAAAATCCAGTCAGATTTACCTTTTGAACAACTGGCTCTTGTGAATAAATGCTAAAATTTGACATAATAGTAAAAATGTGACAAAGGACAGATACCTAAAAAAAAATAAAGCAACTAAGTATAGTAACAAGGCATGGGCCGATATCAGATTCTGACGGTATGGTAACCTTGAGCAAAAATATCATGGTATCACAGTATTGAAATTACAGCTCTCAAATATATGAGTTTTTTACATTATAAAAGCAGTTTTATTTTAAACAAAATGTATAATACAGCATTTGTTATAATGACAAATGGGTAGCATGCTAAATTAAAATAAATATAAACGTATATAAACTGAAATATGGGCATTTAGTACAAAATGACTATATATCTTTTGCAGATTTGAAGATTTAAAGAAAAAAATTTGATTTGAAATAAACTACCGTCACTTGATTGTAGTTTGTTCAGCCACTCTAAAACGGGCTCGCGTCCTACCTCGAGCGATACCATATAAAACGCTAGCATATGCTAACATTTTAACAATGTTACCCACGGTAGTTTTGCCAAAAGACCAAAATTATATTGATATTGAAGCCCATGAAGCAGGAAATGTGATTGGCTACTGCAGCAGAGGAGGACTCACGTATGATACGCAGTGAGAGCTGCACAGTCCAATTGCCTTTAATGCAGACAACGCAGGAGGTAAATAAACGTTTCAGTTTTGCCAGATTTTAACAGTTTTAAATAAGCATGACTTTTAAAACGGCAATATATCGGCGGTTATCGGCCAAAGCCTAATAGCTACATAGTACTTCTATGTAATCACTACCCCCCACAGTTAGTAAGTAAAAGACCAGTGAGGCTATAGTGTTTGATTATCTATCGCCAACAGCCACTGTCCTCTATATAGAACCAATTACTCGTGAAGCAGTGTCACAGTAATATGTCCACTTATACTGCATGCGTGTGTGCCACGTGTGTGTTCGTGGATGCGTGTTAAAGATCCACTTCTACAGAAATATGCCATCTGCTTTGCCACGATGAAAGGGTCAACGGAACAGTAAAACAGCGGAGCGATCACATGAACAATTGTTAGACAATTGACTCTTTATTTACCGATACATCAGCCCGTGGAAAAAATTAGCCCAATGATGAAATCTCCTGGGACACCATGAATGCCAGAACGCCTCGCTAATATATTGCGTTGCCCCGAGCATAATTAATTTCGCGGCACACGGGTGGAATCATTTTGTTGCGGATTTGTTATGATCAACGAGGCCCATTTAGAGCTGCGCCGAGATGAACATTCATTGAGGCATTAGGCTGGCAGAGCAAAAGAGGCGAGAACGGATACTTTGGAGGCATGATGAGAATGTTAACGCCCATGATGATGAAAACGTGTTGCTGCTGCTGTGGCTGCGCTAATGGCCCTTGCTGCTGACACGCCTCCTCCTCCTCTTCTTCTTCTTTGCTGTCTGCGTGCTGAAGCAGCGTTCTGTTAACTGCCAGGCCCTCTTCTACGCATTTAAGTTCCCACCGCGGTGCCATTACAAAGATGAAGAGAGCTGCAGCGATGCCAACAGATGGTGGCCAAAAGATCCAAAATGGAGAGTGAGAGCACATGGTTTGAAAAGAAAAAGTAAAAAAAAAGTGTGTTATGCTGCTTTAATATGTTTGTATTAAGACAAAGTCAGGCTCTCAAAAGCTGCGGGGCAAATAATTTGCTCGGAGGCTGCAACAGACACACTATTTTGCAAATGGAGCTGCATAAAAAGTATCCACATTTCCATTTTACTTCGATTCAGTATGTCTCCTTTTATAATATAAAAGGACCCTAATGGTGCCTTTTAGCAGTTTTTTCCCCATTGTGTTTTCATAAAGCCTGAATCATTAAAAACATTTTTTGCATCCATAACAAAAAAAAAACTGATAAATACAGTGGTGCCTTGACTTACAAGTTTAATTTCTTCTGTGCCCACGCTCTTAACGCAAAACAACTGCAATTCAAATAATCTAGAAATGCCACTATCCCTGGCAACCATATTCGTTTGGCACACTCACAGTAGAATTTTTTTAATTTGCTTTATTTCTACATATGTTCTGCATAAAATGAACACTTAATGGCTTAATGACTTTTGGGGAGGCTAGGAGGGATTATACGTTTTTAATTAGGGCCACCAGCAAGAAGTAAAACTTTTCTAAAACTACCCCTCACATATAACACATTCCTGGTTAGTTTTTCAAAGGTTGGATTTTTGTTGGTGTCATACATTGGTTTAGTGTTGACCACAGAACATAAGAAACTTGCTGAGGAAAAAAAAAAACAAGGAAGCAATACATTTTTAGGCTTGTATATACTGTAGGTTATTGTTTTGTTTTTGTTTTTTTTAAATTTGTAACCCGTCTCTGAAATTTCACATTAAGTGTTTGCATTGAGATATTAGACTTTAGTAAATTATGTACAATCAATAGTTTGTTAGAATTAAAGCAAATAATTTTTATAATAATAATAATTTTTTAAATAATTTTTGGATTGCATCACTCAGAAATCCAAATAGGACTGAGTGATTCGGCCAAAAAATAAAATCTTTATTTTCACCAGTCATCTTGGATGATTACGGTTTTAATCGATTTGAATTAAAGTCGTAAACCAACAAACATCTATTTAGAGGTTTGATTTATTAAAAAAAAAAAAAAATCATGAAGTATTTTGACAATGTTAATGTAAACTAATTTAAAATCGGTTTTAACACAAACTTAACATTCATAGCTTGTTCATGACTTGCTAGAATGTCACAATTACCTCAGTCAATCCCAAAGATGGATTTTTATGTATCTTTAATGAGTCTAGACTTTCAATTCTAGGTAATTATCTATTTAACTGTTAGGGTAACGAAAGGTCAGAAAAGAGATGGCACTGAATTGGTTACATATGTAATAACTATTAAACATGTCTTTTAATATGTAAACCACTCGTTTAGCATTCTGACACTTTTGCAAAACATCAATTTCACAATTTTGAAAATTAATGAATTAAATTTATTCCCCAACTATCAATCCAAGTATAATGTGAGTCAATGTTATGCATTTATAAAGCAAATTTATTTTGCTAAATGGTCTAAATGTGTTCCAATAATAAATCAATACTCACTAATAATGAGACAGTGATGAACAGTTTAATAAGAAGCCGCAAAAGTCCCGTCATACAAAATATGGCTGTGGTCTTGTACAGTGATGGAAAAGGAAACACAGTAAAAACATTCTGGTAATTGATTTGTTATACGCCACTTATGTCTACGCTTCTTCGAGGTCAGAACCATGCCAGTTCTTTAATAACCTAGTGCGATGAGATGAATCACTTCCGACAGCAGATGTGACTTCCCGTGTCTATAATTGCCGGCGGAGTGTCACTGAAAGGTTAGCGCACTTTTTAATAATAACTTGTAAGCAAATATTGAGTACAGACAGTCCCAAGTGCTTTCAAGCACGCTTGGCCTGTGTGCTCACTGTATTTGGAGGAGAGTGTTTGTTTGCGCATGACAGCCAGAGAGACCACAATGCTGTGTTTGTGTTTGTGTGTCACGCATGTCAAGAGTTGTTTGTGCTGTCACTCATTGACAACGTGGGCACGGGCAGCCCAGTGTCTACGTCTCGTAGTCGAAGAAGATGTGGCTGCTCCAGTCGTCCAGGAGCTTTTTGTTTTTCCCCTCTAGTTGCAATGTGATGTAATGTATGACAGAAAACATGTCATTGTTACTCTTGTGAAAGTATGGCTGATTAGCAAAACACGAATGTTTAGTTATATTCCAATAAGAAAATGTGGGAAGATTAGCTCGTGGTAGGATGGAAATAGAATGGTACACCATCTATATGGCGTAATATCGATGTCAAAAAGACGTATGCGTGTGTCAACATTCGTATGACTCTCACGAGACATGACTTTACAACTTTGCGTGAATCTCGAGTGTGATCCTTTGCATTTGTGGAGCTGAGCCTTTGGGTTTGAGTTGAATATGCAAATTGAGATGACGTCACACCAGATTACCAGGCGAAGTCAGTCGATCTGTGGGTCGTTCGGGCCGCGCATGCGTAGAGCAGAAAAAAATGGCCGACTTGAACACGGACTGAACGCAAAACAGATGCTTTTAATATCTCATCAGGCTTCAATCTAAAGAATAATGTAGGTGCATTTTTATTCATGCTCAAATTAAGCCTTATTGGGCCATTTGTGGCCATTTAGCCTTTTTTGGGATAATGGTATAATTTCGGGGAGCTTCTGTGTCAGCTAGCAACCTCTGCTGGCAGAACCAAGCATTGCGGTTGATTTGAAAAAAAAAACAAACATCAGAATTGGTTTTGATGAACACTCGAACACTGAAGTGGAATCATATTACGAAATAAGGATCGATTAATTACAAATAGAGATTTTTATATTTATTTACTTATTTATTGTTTTGGTTATGTGCCGGTTAATCTCTCATGAGTCGATCACTGTCAACTGGTCAATCACGAAGGTACTATGGGTAGATCGCATGACACGTAAAACACAAAACACAAACAACAGGGCTATGCTATGTTAATTAATCCATCGTAAAGATATCTTTTGGGGCATGAGGTGACGTTTTTGATTTGCTGCATTTCAAAGGCTTAAGCTAATATTGCTAATGACGATTAGCGGGTATTCTATTGGAAACATTAGGGGTGCATTAATTTCTTACAGAGTTCATTTCTTATCGCACATTTACCATCAAGGTTTTATAATGGCAACATTCTGATTCTTAAACAAATCATTTGATTTATATTATATCCTTTTGGGAAAAATGATTCCAGATGTGAAAAACATGATTCAAACCAAGGGTCTGTGGGTTAACTGCAAATGCACATATGTAACAGGTTATGCATGGTTTAGTATTAATGTCACTGAAAACACTTCTGTTATTATTAGGACTGGAAATACAATACATTTTACTTTATTATATATACCTGTGCATTTATGATGTGAGATTTGCTGTGCGTGCTGCAGTGGACAATTGTGTGATGATATCATGCGATGTCTCTTTGCTGTTCCTGTTCTGGATTTGGTTGAGCAAGGGTGTTTATTGCTTTCCTCATATAAACTTAAATGTTAAATTGATAATTCCATGGTAAAGATTTCTTGCATGGTTTTGGGCTTGTGTTGTAATCCCTTGGTGACGTTTTGAAGCTGCTGCCCCTCAAAGGGTTAAGCTAATATTGCCAACGTTGGTAAGCGTACATTCCACTTAATTATCAACCAGAAATGATACATGGCAACAGCTCAAAACCTTGAACTAGTACTTGCTTACTTACAGTACTGACATAGCAAAAAAAAAAGTGTCCTAACATAACAAATGTAAAGGCAATTTGGGGGGAAAAAAGACATGCTTCGATTAAGAACTAGAAGAAGCTATTTTCTTTTTGACATTTGATGGTCTTGTTTTGTCTTTTGCGTGTCTGAAGTAGCTGTTGAGGTTATCCAGTCAAGGATTTCACCTATTCATCCCGCCTCTTTATATGCATCCCACAATGTTTGCCCCTGGAGAATGCCTGCATGAATACTGACTCAGTGAAGGACACTTCCCATTGTCATTTCAACTCTTCTTCTTGGCTTGCATCTCTGCTCTCATCCTTTTTTCTCCTCCCTCAGCATACTCCTTAGTCATTTACTTCTTTTTTATCTTTTGTACCCCCCCCCCTGCTCTTAAAGGGGCAATCTAAAGAGGGAGCGGTTGATTCAGTCGAGGTCGCAAGGTCACTCACAACATCATCTCACCCCCTCTTGAGCTCTGCTGTACACATGTAACACAATAGCACACTGTTTGAAATTGATATATCTCTGGGGTTTTTATGTTTTTTTTTTTTTTTTTTTTTTCCAGCCAAGTAGCCAATGCAATTGAATTGCGCCACTGATGAAAATGTGTGATAAAACTACACAATTTAAAGGCTCACTAGTTGTGGTTTACAATAAACAATATGGTCTGGTACACAAGTGCATGAATTACTTTGTGTTCTAATTAATTTGCTTTTAATTTGAAAACACACCATTTACTGTTCCTGGCACCAACATCCATCCTGTATGTGAAGTTGAGTGCAGCCATTACATTTGTTTCGGTAAGACCGATTATCAGGGCCGTTATTATTCATATTGGTGCACCCACGCAAAGCAGCATCTGATTGGTCCGCCATGAAAGAGCCAGAGCCAATCAGAAGTGAAAGTGATATTTGGCAGTGGTACTACACACACATGCGCAGGCACAGTGCCCGCCATGAGAGATATTGTCCTTCAAAATTTGGTAAGTTCAAAGAGAACTATTAACCATAAAAGCACATTGAATTACGTTGTGTATTACATGCGCTATATAAATAAAGTTGCATTGCCTTGTTTTGAATCCTAGCTGGCCTTCTAGGCTAGCTTTTGCTGGTAAGTGGGCACCTAAGTAGCATGTAGACTAAAATCCAGCTAGCTAATAATTCACGATGATGAGACATCGTGTGTGGGTGTGTGTGTGTGTGTGTGTGCGCATATGCCACAGGCGTTTTCTGTGTTGACAGAGCGATCCTAAGCAATTTAAATCAAGTTAACTCTTTGGATGTGTATTATTCAAAAATGTTGCCTTTTATGCAATAAATATTCTTTGATTTCTTGAAACGAATGGCATTCAGTATGGTTTATCGGTCTCTATGTCTACGATAATTGGTAGTGCGCCCGAAAAATGTATTTGTCAATCACTATTTTAAGCTGCATTAAAAACTGCATTAAAAAGCATTAAATTAGCAACCATTGACAACAGTCACTTTGGTGCAAAACAAACTAAATATTTGAAATAGCTATAATGTATACAGTGGGTATAGGAGTAAATTCCATTTAGATGTATGAGTGGCTAATATATACTAGCATGTGACTCCGACACACAGTCATAGCATTATGTGTGTGAGTCAATAAAGGTTTGTATGCCAGACTCTGCCTTCAGGCTTGCTGCTGAAACTGACACAGCTTCTTTTCAGCCCGAATGAACCTCTGTGATTATTTATGCAACACACCTACTACGACTAGTCGCTACTTTGACTTAAGAGTCCCTGGCTTGAAGGATAGGACTGTATTGACTTCTCTTAAGGACTACTTTGCCTCACTTTGCTTTGTAGCGGAGATGATGAAGGTGACAGGAGCGAACGTCTCTTTGAGACCAGGATGCCAATAGCTCAAGGTTACACTGTGTCACTGCTCATAACTATGACAACCGTCGGAGGCCAAAAGTGGCACGCGCATGAACTGTCTGCTGATATATACAAAACATAGCATGATTTTTGCCGGTGTCGTTTTAAATTTAAAAGAGTTTACTGTGGAAACTTCAAGGTCAAACCGATGAAGGACAATAGTTGAGTTCTTATTTTTTCACATCTTGAATCATTATTTACAATATATAATATATAATGGAAATAAAAATGATCTGTTTAGGGGATCGGAATGAAAGTGAATTAACTCTGAAAGATAACCCTAAATGTTTACAGTTAAAGTTTCAACTATAAATATACAACATGAATGATTCCAAATCATCCGATTATAGTTTTATATACACCTTTCAGTCCATAGATGGACAATGCAATTCTAATTAATTCAACTGAATTAATTTGTCATTTTGAAAATGACCGATTTGAAAATGAGCTAAATTGTGACATTGAAGTTTTGTGCAAGTGTCAGAATGCTGGATGAGTGGTTTACCAGATGTGTTTAAAAATTTACTGACAACCTATTTGTGGCATACATCATGTTACCTGACCATTTTGAACAAACCATGAAAAAAATGTCGGTTTTATTTCTTTGATTAAAATCAATTAAAATGACAGTTTTCCAGATTGAGTGAAAAATCCCTATGTCTAAAAATATCTCTCAGCAGAGCAATGCTGCATGCTGCAAATACTCCGTCACTATTGGATTACAAGTGCAGTCGAACAAGACTTGAACAGCGTCGGATGAGAGAAATGGCAACAGATGCCAAGAAATTGCAATGAAATGAAACAAACAACCTTCACCTTTGCCCTTTTATTTTCAATCCCTCTACTCATAAGTGGGTCTTTGATTGTAAATTGCCCTCTTCGTAACGACCACTTACCAAAGAATAGTGCGCCAACCGGGTCATGTTTGTTCCAATTCAACCGGGCATCGTGCGTGCGCGTGTTTGTGTAAACCCAGCGGGATGTCAGCCACGTGTCTGCCTCCTACTTCAGAGGCGCAATGCTACCCGGCCGCCATTTAAAGCCGCACCTGCTGAGGCCATCGATTGATTCTCCCCAACTGCTCAATTGAGTGCCTAGCTGGTCCTCCTATTAGTACTGTGCGCTGACCATGGGGAGGTACAAAAGAGGGGAGGCTTACAAGAATGGGAAACAGGACAGCAATAGAGAATGGGAATAAATGCTCCTGAAGGATGACAAAAGACACTTCAAGCTGCAATCGGTGCTATGCTAAGCGCTCCTTGGGTCACCTTGGGTGTTAGAGGAGAGCGGCCCTGATTAATGGGCCTCTGATTCTGCAAACATTGGCTCGCATCCTGCTGCACTTAAGTTGATCCAAGGTTTCTTGCTTGGGTTTGCTCTCTCGATACAAGAGAGGTTAAGAAGGGCGCAAGGTAGAGGCAAAAGACATTAACCCTGTTTGCACCACGCTGTACGGTTTATACACTTTTGTTTGGGCTGCATTGCGTAACCATGTAGAGGGACACAAGGAGCAATGTGACAAGGGGTGGCCATCTTGGTCGAATTTTCTAAAAAAAACAAACAAATAAAGAAAAAGAGGGACAGAGTACCGTATTTTCTGCACTATAAGGCGCACCTAAAAGCCTTAATATTTTTAAAAAGCTAATGGTGCGCCTTATAATCAGGTGTGATAATCAGGTGCGCCTTATATATGGATCGATTTTGAGATTGGGATTCATAGATGGGGAATGAACTGATAAAGTAAGCTTTACCTGTTTCTTTTGAGTGTTTACAGTTGAACAAGATTGGTCATATTGACATTGAGTTATTATGCTATTGAGAGTTTAGAGTTATTATTTGAGTTATTATTGTTATTACTTTGAGCATTACTATATTGTGATTGAAAAAGTTTAAAAATATGTCATTAATTGAGGGTGCGCCTTATAATCTGGTGTGTCTTATATATGGAAAAAGTTTGAAAATATGTCATTAATTGAGAGTGGGCCTAATAATCTGGTGCGCCTTATAGTGAGGAAAATATGGTACTTTAGATGCTCACCATAAAAAAATCACAACAAAACCCCAACTGACTTTTTTCGTACATGACATCTTCTGTTGTCCACAACTCTTCTCTCCCCAGTAAGTGATGTCGAATTTTGGGCAAGTGTCAGTTTTGGAAACTTTACTCATTTTGAGTCATTGACTTCACAGAAATTTGGCCTGACCCCCCAAAAACAATCAGTGGGTATTTATCACTGAAATGTGTCAGTTTAACTGAAACAAAATGGAAGAAGTGAGATGTAATTTGATAACAATGAAAAATCTAGTAATACTGCTGTACTCTAATTTGAAGGCATTTTTTTAATCAAATTTTCACTAGGCCATATAAAAACCTTTGACAGAATTCCCTCCCCATTGCAAAAGTCTGAACTTCTTCAGAATGCTGAATCTGATTTTTTAAATTGTCCTCACATTGAAAGAGCCTTTTCAAGCACATTTAGCATTATGACAGATTTCAATTTTTTTCTTTTTGTCACATTACTAATCCAAGATACACTGAATGTCTTTTAGCATCCTTTCATCATTGAGACAATACTTTTTAGGAGTGGATGCAATACACTGGGGAACAGATTTTTTGTTGTTTTCGAAGCTTTTAATGCGAGCTAGGAAAAAAGTTGACCATGTTGTGGATAAGTCAACTTTATAAAAATAGATTGACAAAAAGTATTTGCCTCAAACCTCCGCAGGAAATTATGTTTGCCCCACAGTTTCCTGCACAGACCTTTCTTACAGACATACGCTGTGTTGCAGGGAAAGACTCGCTCAAAAAATATCACAAGTTTGTGAACATTTTACTTTAAAAAAACATGTTGTATTATAATTATTGCAAAGAAGAAAGGCATACAACAGGAGTATTTTGAATAAAAAGGAGATGAAGAAGAAAACAAAGAAGGCAAAGATATATATATATATATATATATATATATATATATATATATATATATATATATATATATATATATATATATATATATATATATATATATATATATATATATATAATTTTATCCCTTCACTTCACTTGCTGAAAATGCAACAAGTGAGAACACAACTTGGGTGACAGAAAACAAAACTGCTCCAATGGCAAAACTGTAGGTAATGCAAAACGTGTAAAGCAGAATGTACAGAAAAATTCAGAAAGTTTCTTTTGTTTGTAACCCATCAGCAGGCTGGAATGACAGTAATGTCCGTCACTAGCCTGGACCGTGTGGGATGTAACTCACCAGGTGGACGCGGTACATGATGCTAATGCCAAGGGTCATGAAGGGTTTGGAGAAGTCAATGACCTTTTCTCGCTCCGCTGTTATGGTGAGGCCGGCGACTGCCAAGTCAGCTTTCTGAAACACAGACAGTGAATAGTTCCATGTCACGCACAAAGACCTCTTGAACCTAGCTGAACCGATGTAGACACTACAAAGTCTTAAAATAAATGCAACACATTTGGTAGCTTTGTTGGTGCTTGATATAGTTAACTGGAACCAAAATTATACATGTGCAGATACGTTCTGTCTTTATTCTAAATGTACACTATACATTTGTATAGGGTTGGCATCTACAGAATTGAAAGGATCAGTTTTGTGCTGATCCACATCTTGGTTTGTAATCTCGTTAGATTGCTTAGGTGTACACAATCACGTAGATGTAGCCTTGGTCTGAAAACACACTTAGCTTTGGCCGAAAGTTTGGGAAACACATTTATATAGCGGCTCAAATAAGTGGTCGAAGCAGTGGCTGGTAAAACACGGTAACAAAATGGCCCAACAAGAAAACAAGACAGTAAAATGTAACTGCGAGGGAGTCTTCATCTCCCTGAGGGACACAAAGTAGAAGGAGCAGCACTTGGGCCGCTGCGGGAGAATGAAGGCGATTGTGACGAATGGGGAGGGAGAATGATAGGGGGGCGGGGGGGACACCGCATCACTGCAGATGCCGCTGCAAATGCATGACCTGCTGTTCTTTGTTAGATTTGTTCCATAATTAATCAAACACTTACTGTAAAAGCGTGGCCTTTGAACCCTCACCTTCTGCTCAGGCTGTACTTCAATCATGGCACTGCACTACTATTTCTTATTATATCATCTACACATCCTTGTTCAAAATGCCCCAAACTTTGCTGTAAAAATTTTGAGTCCATATGATACAAGTTCCCATTTTATTTCACTTTTAATGTTGTACCTCTATGTATTAATGTTGTAGAGGTTACAGATCACCTGTACAACTCATTTGAAATAAAAAAAAAATGAAGGGGGATGTAAAAATAAACAGCTGAGATAATGAGGTTCAAGTATGAACAACCCCATAAGTGGGGATCTGGATGTGTTTAGAATCATATGTAAACTGTCAGCACAGCCATTTAAAGCATTTCCGATGAGGAACACTTTTCCTCTTTGTTTTGCTGTCACCTCTTACAGCACAAGCCCCATTCCGCATAATAATGGCATTAAAAAACCCTGACAACAGTGTCTTCAAGTGAAAAAGAAACAACAAAAGTTATCAGTAACACAGGGAACGCAGGACGGTTACCCTATGGCTTCAGCCACATTTGTTAGTCCATTCATGTTTAAGTCCGCGGTCCGGACACACACTAGCACATTGCACACGGTGGCCTCGTGTTTCCTGCTCCCCGACGAGCCTACAGGCTCGCGCCCTTCATCATCCGCTGTACCAAACCACTGCCTCATCTTTTTCTTTCTTCCTTTTCTTTTTTTTTTTTGAAACTCACAGTCGTTTGAAAGTCTGATCGGCTGCACCCTGCGCCGGAAGGAAGCCACACGCGGGGAGCAGCCGTCGAGGCAATTTCTACAAAGGCAGATCCTCTGCGAAATGAACACGCAGTCGTAACAGCGGCTGAATTATTTATGTGACAATAGAATATTAATATTGATAACTGGATTTCTCTGCCTGCCTGCTGTTATGCCTTCTAGTGTTGGAAGAAAAAATGTCTGCGGTTCAGTTTCTTATTACACCTTAGTAATCATTGAAAAGAATTTAAAAAAAATGAAAGTGCACTTTTCTGGAGTCCCCCTGGTATGTTTAATTGTTATCTTAGGTTATGTGACCGCTGTTTAAGCAGTGCAGTGAAATAATGTATTGTTTGACATGCAATGGCAGGTACAAAGAAAACTAGTGTCCCCATGTTTTACTCTCACTGCCATTCACTGAGCTTTCATTTTATTCTTCTTTTTATTTTTTTTCGGCCTTTTGTAAGGACGACTTGACTTCCCCTTTAAATGTTGGTTGCTGCAACATCAAATTTAGTTGCACTGACAGTGAAACATACCCTGTGTACCCTGCTGAACTTAAGTGCAGTGGAACCTAGGTTTACACATGACCTGTTTTACTAACAATTTGGTCTATAAACACTATTTTTAAAAGAAAATTGCCAGACGTTATACATCATTTGTGGTTTACAAACAGTCTTGGAATAGCTGCAGAAAGTGTGTGCTTTTTCTTGTAATGCATAAACATGACTGGCTCCATGCTTAAGGGTTGTTTGTTTGTTTGTTTTTTTTGCCTTAAATGGCAACCACGTCCATCACCAACTGTATTATGGATGGTGGTGAATATAAACATTACTGTGTAAACATCACAATAAACTGCGTTTTCATCTATTAGTAACTATATATTACAAAGAAGTGTATTTTTAACCACTGTCCAATTAAAATAATGTGAATATAATTTTGTTCAGTGGCTTGAACAGAATGATTGCATTTCCATTGGTTTTTAACAGGAGACATCACCTCGGTTTGAGAACTGGATCATGGAACAAATTCAACTCATAACTCCAGGTTCCACAGTATTTCTATATTGCCGTATACTTTAATTACACATATGACAAGTATCGGTATCGCACCTGGCCCTATTTCAAGATAGTGGTACCTGCAATTGCAGCTAAAATGAGTATTGGCTGCTCTCTTGGAGCAGTTTAACCATTCCGAACTGGAAATTACAAAATATAAAATTGCCAGTAATTTCATGAAACCTTAAGACAAAAGCTATATTAGTAATTCTTATAAGTGATTTTTTTTTTGTGGGGGGGGCAGGGGTGGTATCAAAAGCCTAGTGATATGGGTACTTGGTAATGGTATTGATGACTACTCAAGAGTTAAATACAATACCTTTACTGGTATCAGTCTGAAATAAAGGATACCACTTACATAATAAAAACAGAGGTACTTTTGAGGCTGGAATGGATTAATTGCATTTGCATTTATTTCAATAAAACACATCACCTCGGGTCACCGAACAAATAAAGTTCTACTGTATACTGTTTTGTAAAAAAAAGTACAGTTGACCTCAACTATAGTCTCTCTGAAGGTGAATCTCCGAGACGCTGGTATAAATAACAAGAACAGAAGTGTCTCGCTTTGCATACGCAATGACTTCCATTTGTATTAGGACAAATCACCCAAGTATCATCTCTATCACACCACCTCCAAGTACCCTTCTTAAGTTTGTCTTTGTCTGTACCTCAACTTGAATGTCTCTAAAAGACGTGTTTCCACCAAGCTGTACAGTTAATAGCTTATCTGGAAGAGGCTGTTGACCTCAAGAGCTTTGTTGATGGTGAGTTTTGTGTTCTTCCTTTCATCGCCTCTTGGTAAATCAGCAGAATAGCATTTAAAGACGCTAAAAATGACTTAATTATGCTGACACTGATTACTTGGTGCCTGTTGTTAGCAATTAGCGGCGGCTCCAACATTAGCTGATAGCAGCGTGCGCAGCAGCGAGCGGAACAAGATGGTATTAGCGCCTAGCAACACTCAACGGCCCATTATACAAGAGCTGTCTTATTTTTTAAAGAGAGTTTAATAAACATAAATGACTCAACTGACAGTTGCCCTTCCTATTGATCACTTTTCAACAAATCTAGCTTAATCAGTTTGAAATGGCAAAAAAAAGGAAAAAAAACACTATTGTGGTTTGTTGCCGCTTAATTTGTTTCAAAATTCATTCGGAAACATTTGTCTAAAATCTTTGTTTCTTGAGAGTAAAATAGTCTTCTTCTACGCAAAGTTTAAATTTCAGTAAAAAAATGTTCATCCAAATAACTGATAATTAGGCAGAACTTTCAGTAGGATATTCAAAGACGACAATGTAAACCAATGTTCACCACAGGGCATATTATTGAACAAAATTGGGACAAATTAGAAATCTGTATCACTCAGTACTTTTTCCCCTTGAGAGTCTGTTGATGTTTGAATACAAGACCCTTGAGAATACACCTCACGGTATGTATATTTGATGAGATAAACATGTTCATTTATACATATACTGTATTACATACCCTGGAAATAAGCTCTCCCACCATACCGCTCCATGTTCCGTTAGCTCCAGGGACGCCGTACAGTCCGTCCCCCACCAGCCGGATACGATACTTGAACTTAAGTATGGCAGCCAGCTCCTTCAGCATGTCCACGCAGAAACCTTCGTAGCGCTCGTTTCCCTCCAGTTCCTGGTGATCTGACCGCAGCATCACGTACGGATTCTCCTGAATCACACAACATTTTCACACCATAGATTAAGCAAATTCAAATGGAAATTGCAGTTTAGATGACATTTTAAAATCACACTGGGTGTAAAAAAAAAAAAAAAAAAAAAAAAAAAAAAGCTTAATTTTGCTCATGAAAAATTGAAGCAATGAAGGAACAGATTTGGAGATGTGGAGCTTTTAGGGAAGTGAACGCCACGGACTGGGCGGCAGCTGGTTTCTGATCCCTGACATAAGTCTGCTTCAGTCAGACATGAGCCCGCTGCAGTTGGTGGATGATCCATGCGTTTGTGGGGCCATGTTTCATGGAAGGGCGTGCCATGAGGAACCAAAGCACTCGCCGGAGGTGGGCGCTTGTGAGCACTTCTATCGATTTCTCAACTCTGTGTCTACACTTGTGAGTACTTGGGAGGACTAGGACACCAGCGCCAGTTTGCTTAGGAAATGGAAAGTAGAAAAGAGGCCGAAGTTGCAGATGGCTGGCACTTTCTCGTCTCCCGGCATGTTGTGTACGGCAAAAAGCTATGAAAAGAATACCGGGATGTAAATCTGCTTCAGTCGGTGTTCTGTCCATACAAAATTTTGCAAAGGCATAACTATAACACAAATTAGCAAGAAGTTGCTTCATTTTGCAATTAATTTGCTCTTAATTTGAAAAAAAGTACCGTTTCTGTCATGTCAATAAAAAACGTTAAATTAGTTTTGCCCCCTGTTCAAACCTCACGTACCCCCTGATGTTCCTTCACGTAACCTAATGTGTACACACCTATTTAAGGACCAGTGGCTTAATAGACAGCAAGTCAAAGTGTTTAATAAATTAATAACTCTAATTCGTGAAAATAAATACTGTCTTTTCTATTTAAAAAGTCAAATTGCTCTAAGCATATCCTGTGACAAAAAGCCTTTTTGTATGTAAATCTGATATTATCTATTGCAATTGAGTGATATACCGTTTGTGCTTGTTTATAAAATACATGGGAAGAGGTCTTTGAAATTAATAATCAAATATATGGATTGATGAAAGTTCCATTCTTTTCAATGGGAAAGGCTGAAATGAGATGAGGTGTGAATGTTATGAGTTACAAATTATATTTATTCATATATCAGAGTACTGCTTGCATTCTAAATGGAGCAGAAAGGGGATTAAAAAAAAACATTCACAGCATTGACAACTGCTCACTTTTTGACTATGTTGTGATGTTTTATTTAGTTGTTGTTTTAGGACTGTTTTTCAAATAATATAAATGTCAAGCTAATGCATTTGGGCTGCAGCACATCTAAACGAATGTCCATTGTGTACTACTTTTCACACTCATACCAATCAAACCTAGCAAAAAATACTGTATGTCTTGGAAAATGGCATTGGATTGTTTCTGTTGCTGACAAGGCCCGATTTTTATAGCTATAATCTAACTTTCTTTATTTTAAGTTGTTAAGACTTTCACAGACATCAACAACACAACTTGTTCAAAAACTGCGCTTTTTGAAGAGATTTTTACCAATCTCACGATAATCTGAGTTGATTCTGCAAAATGCAAGGGCCGATTGCTCCACGTTTGAGTATATTTACTTACATTTACGTACATTTACTTCGTCACCAGCGCTCTCTGCTGATTAGACTCAAAGTAAAAGACCCATCATAATGATAATTACTGCACACGCAAATTGTGAATGTCTAAGAGTGTGCAGGCCAGTAGCCTGCCACGAGTTGTTGTCATAGCAACAACCTTTTGGTTTCACCTGTTCGCGCGTGGATAGAAGAGTTCATAACGGGTCGTGTGATCACAATTGAAATCAAACATGCATCAACAAGCAAAATCACAAATCACAGCTATAAAATGTTCCCCTAGGTGTGGGAGGGGCCAGAGGGAGACAAGGGGTGATCCCGGCCACCCTGTACCTCCTCCCTAATATGGAGTCATGACAATGGAAACATATATAAAGGAAAAATAAAGGAAACACATTTTTTTATAAGATGAAAAGACTTTTTAATCATTGTTGTGAAATCAGCCTGAAAATGTGTTTGTGAGCACTTCTGCTTTGCTGAGATAATCCGTCCAGACCACAGGTTTTGCATATCAAGATTCTACTTCTGGTTTTGCTGTGCATGAGGAAAATAGCAGTTACCAGACTGATGCTCACATTTTGAAAATAGTTCAAATGTGCATGTGCGTACTGGACTTTAGGATTACGTTTACCATATTACAGCTCCCCTCTTGCTAATCCCTCTGTTCGCTGTCTGTAGTCCAGAAAGCCACGTATTACAATGATTGGCATGTTTTTTCATTAAAATAAACACTGCAGCTAATACCAATTTATAATAAGACTTATTTTACAAGACCTCATCCACCTTTGTGTTTTCATTTCCTTTTTATTTTTTTTAATAGAGAGCATATGTGTTAAGACTTTGTCTTATTTTAATATAGTCCAAATGAGTACTGTGATATGTCAAATAAGGCTGCAGTAATAATGCAAAAACCATAGAATACTATTATATATGCAATTATCACAGCATACTGAGTTATGCTGCCTGTCCAATTTTGTTATCGTAATGATGTATGTTTGTATCCTCCAACATGTATATATTAGAGTTGTCTCCATTTTATACTGGTCTACTTTTAAAATGTTCGCTCTCATATACAAATAGTCCATTCCCATCACATATTGCAATTAAAAAGATTCTGAATGTACTCAAGCAAACATAGATTATTGCACTTCAAAGAGTATAATTTGTTTTTATTGAATTCATTTGTGCAATTTCTTCATGCCCTTCACCTTTGTTGTCTTTATTTCACTGAAGTGCAGCATATTCATGTTTGAGGATGGATTTATGCAACCTAATTTTTAAGAATGGTTCATATTTTCTTTTACCTATTGTTGCTGACTATAGAGTTTTTTTTTAATTCAGATTACTTGCTCAAGTGTTTTCTTACATTTCTTTTATAAAAATAAATACAATCATGCAAATCCTGCTGGTATTGGAGAGTATTCTAGGCTGCAAAATCAATACCGCACCGTAAGAGAGAAAGCTGTATCGAGACAGCAATTTTGTAGCGTGCCATGATTGAACACGCATTGTGTTAAAGTATCCCTGTTAAGAAGAAGAGTGTCATTTGGAACTTTTTTGTCCAAAACTCATGATGACAAAGCTTTTCTTTATGTATTCTCCAACATCCACACGTCTGTTTGATCAAAGGCGCTCTAATACTAAAACTGGCAGGAACAGGAATCAGTTAAAGAGGGAGCGTCTTTCGTTTACTTGTTGATGTGTTGGCCTGACTGCTATCATGCCTGTTTTCACCTTCCTTTTGCACTCTCCTAATCCAAAGGATGTTTTTGCCTTTAAGACCTCAGACACAATCACTTTGATTCTAATACTCTCTGAAGTCAAATCTAGAGGCACTTTTAAAAGTCTTAGGTGAAACAATTTGCTCCGAGATGCTGGTCGATTTCTAATTCGTTTGGATTGAAGCTCTTTTTCTTAAACAAAAGAAGCAATGGAAATACGATTTGCTGGCACCTTGTCGTTCTGAGGCCACCACAAAACGTTGGTTTTAATTAATATGTTTATCATTGCAATGATCTTTTTAATCTGCGTGTTTAATCGCATTTTGTGACTGCGTGGCTCCTTTTGCTTGTTAAAATGAAGTCCGAACATCACTTTAAATCATCACTACTGAACTTTTCAGCCTTCATGAAATATTTTTACCTCTTTGAAACATTGAATTACAAAATGGTTGAATGGTAATCGGGTCATGCCGTGAATGGTCCGTATTGCTTTTACCGGCCCTGGGCAGCTTTGAGGAGGGTGGAGCCCTGCCACGCAAAAAACTACAAACCTGGTGACTGCTGGATAGGTCATGTCCCCTTTTCCAAATTTGCTACAAAGATGACAGACGATTCAATAACGTTGCGTGATTACTGCTGTCATGGTAAAAGCAATACAATAAGTGTTTTGGCCAAAGAGACAAAATAAAAAAAGGGAGGCTACCCAGTAAAAGGACAGTCAGGGATCAACATTGGCCTGGCTTTCACTTATGGCACCAGGTCAAAGACGAGAAAGGATTTCCGACCAACACTGCTCTGGTTCTTTGCCTGGTGGACTATTAAGTAGCGTTTGACGGTCAAAACAAGATAGTACTGCTCATTATTATGTGTTATCATTAAAGTAATAAATTAGCTGTCTGAAATTTGCAAAACAGCCAAGATCTTGATTGTTACAACAAACTCAAATGTACGATATTGTTGGACACAATTAAATTAATGGCCTCGGCGTTATTCTTCCTTTACACAGCCACTGGAAACGGAAATGCAATTCAGTCGAAATGCAGGAGACTAGGGAGATCAAGACTACAAGCATGGGAAATGTCATATTACAAGTCTGTGAAAAAAAAAATACAGCGAACAGTTATTTACCTTTAGATTTAAATACACGCGGAAAGCATAAAATAGTAAAAAATGTGTTGCTCTAAAACAGGGGTGTCCGAACTCAGTCCTCAAGCATTGGTGATCAAGCTTCTGCTGATTAGATAACCATTTGAATCAGGTGTGTCAGGGAAGGAAACCTGGAAAACGTGCGGGACACCTGCCCTCTGGGACCGAGTTTGGACACTCCTGCTCTAAAATGTCCATCCATCCATCCATCCATCCATCCATCCATCCATCCATCCATCCATCCATCCATCCATCCATTTTCCATTTTCTATAGCTGTTTGTCCTCATTAGGGTCACTGGCTTGCTGGTGTCTATCCCAGCTGTCTGTGGACAGTAGGCAGGGGACATCCTGAACTGGTTGCTAGTATGGCACACTGGGCCGAACAACAATTCACACACCCAATCACACCTAAGAATAATTTAGAGCATCCAATACACCTGCCATGTATATTTTTGGAGTGTGGGAGGAAGCCAGATCGCTCGAAGCTAACCCAAGTGGGCATAGGAGAGAATATGCAAGCTCCACACAGGAAGACCGGCGCGAGCTGGAATCGAACTTGGAACATTGAAATGTGACGGGCAAAGCACTCTTCCACCGAGCTGTCTGTGAGAAATTAATTCATCCCAAAAATGAGTGAACAGGAAAAATGTGACTCGTTACCCAAATCTGCTTGTGCTTGGGTCACATGGAAATGTCCTTTTGCAAATGAATAAGACTTCAGTCGAAGTTTGAAAGCAAAACAATAGTCAGACTTCCTTAGCAGCCTCTTATTCCCAGGCAAAGAAGTCTGGTGGTGGACTGATAAGTGTGCTGGGGACTCATTTGAACACTAAAAAGAATATCAGTGCACAGGTGCCGTAATATTTGGAACACCCACAATCAAATGCATTAGAAGTATTGCATTGCCAGAAAGACAAGAAATCTTATTTTTAATATACAATGACAGAAAGGTGTTCATTCATTGAAAATATTGCAAATATACAAGCAAACATACAAACATCTCTCAGTGTGACAAAGCGCAGTTCTATAGTCACAATAAAAAGTATTATTTTTGAATTAATGCAATGACCCTTTCAGATTTGATTCATGATCAGGCTTTGAATTCAAAACATTTGAATCTCAATTTGTCATTCCCTATTGTAATGAATGAAATGCCAATATTCTGCCCCCCCTCCAAAAAAAACCCTCCTTTTGTTTTTCAATAACAAAAATAGATCTTTATAAAACCTTAAAACGTATAGTGATGACATAATTAAAAGAAGAGAGAGAATAAATTAATGAAAGGAATATGTAGTCTACTTATTTAGCCAACTGTAAAAACATTGTTTTGTCTTTAGTTAACTTAGTAACTACTTAGTTTTTTAGACAATGAATACTTTCAAAAATGCATTCCACCATTTGTTATAGATTGAAAATGGCATCGCATGCTGAAGAACTATGCCGGACTAATCACAGCTCAGCTTCTGAATGTCACATGATCAACAGGTAAGCAATCGGTCGTTACTCCAGTCCTGAGCACATGTGATACCGTTTTCAATTGACAGCAAGCTAAATAAGTGGACTATCCTATTAAAGCCCTAATCCTAACATCCGGTGTCCCACCTCGAGGTCCTGATGGGGTTCAAGGAACAATATGTAAATTAAAACTGCCTGGTTAATTTTAAGGCGCACTGATTTGGCCGTCCCTTGCATGCACCAGTTGATTTTGATAGATATTTTTTTTCTTGCCAGATGACCCTAATAAGACAAAATAAATAAATAAATAACAAAAGACAGCCAAGATGGCTGTTAACCACTGAGTAATCCAAGCTTTCAGGCAGGTATAGCTGCGTCCATGCTATTTCACCAAATATGTTTCATCAGCTTTTGTTAGCTTGCTTTAATACAACCAGCAAAACCAACAACCACATAAAGTATATTTTTCTCTGGAGGTACACTTTAAGGTAATGGCTGTGTTACTGCTTATCAGTTCTAGCAAAAAAAAACAAAAAAAAAAAAGATCCAAATGACTCTCATATCTTGAAAAACACACACACGTATCTCAAGGCACAACAGTATCTTGTCTATTTTTTTGTTTTAAATACCCACAAGCATAAGTGCCATAAGCGCAGTATCGAATCACCATATAGCTCTACGCGGACCCAGGGGGGACCGAAAGATATCAACATGCAAATAAGTTAGTCTTTTTACAGCTTGACAAGCTGCTGCATTTCACAAAGAAAAGCGCAATAAAACACAATATATAAAGTTAATTTTATCTCGCACAAGCCAATAATGGGCTTTTTCCATCACATGCTTACTGAGGTAATAAACACCACGAAATCACTACAGTGTAAAATGGGATCAATGATTACAAACACATGCCCTATGGACCCGCGGGGAAGCAATTGTCAATTTTGTGACTGTGACAGCGTTGGTGTAATAAAACCGCAGCATACGGGCTGGGAAACGGTGTCAAGGATTCTCACGCGTACGCGTGCTTGAAGCAGGCGTCTATTACGAATCGAAGTGCTAATTCAAGCGCTCACAAACAGTCTTGCAGGTAAGAAATTCAGCTGCTGCGCACAAGCAAGATAAGAGCGACACGGCAATCATATCGTGATGAATGAGCTGTGATAGGCCCGGAAAATTGCCCAGCAGTGGATTCCAAAGTTTGGTCGAGGGACTCCATATCTCTAAAATGAAATCGAGCCGCAGAGCTCACCCAATTTATCCTTTCACACCCACTTCCTGTTGTGAAGGAACCGTCTCATTTGTTCTCAAACACTCACATCTTCATCTGACAACCCACCGCCCCCCGTGAAATGGAACGTTCCGTGTGAATCATTCTCAATGAGACCAACAGAATAAGTCTGTGTTCTTTCCCTCATTTTGATGATGGAAAATTGCAACTTTACACTTTAATAACTGAAAAAATCACCTAGTGATGTTAATGATTTCTTTTTTATTTGAAAAAGGTACTCTGCTTATTACTTATTACCAAAGTGGTGAGAATGTATGTTTGGTCGCACAGTCACTTGCGAGCAGAATTTGTTCTGGATTCTGGGTTCCCACGGGGACCGATTTGATAGGAGGAACGTATGTCAGTGAGTGCGATCTACAGACACTGTTTTGCATTTTAATGTCAGTAAAACACCTGTTCTTGGCTCCTTCATTCATTCCACAACCCTCGTGAGGATAAGCGGTCAGGATGATGGCTTGATGGATGATTAGTGGCTGGCCGGCATTGAACATTATCCTAAAGAGGGCATGGCAACCACATGCATTTAATAAATTCAATCGCCAATGTGCCAAATGTAATTTATATGCATATGTTTCACTGTGGAAAGTGTACAAATATCATGATCTAGGCCAGAGGTGGGTAAACTATGGATTTTGAGGAGCCTTGAGGAGGAATGAGAGAGAGAGAGAGAGAGAGAGAGAGAGAGAGAGAGAGAGAGAGAGAGAGAGAGAGAGAGAGAACAAACTATTTTCGCTCATCAAAACATCTTTTTTCAAGCAACTACCATCCAAGATGTAAACCCAAAAACAAGTTGTTTACTTGCATTCACACTAGCAAAAGCCAGCAAGCCTTTCTCCAAATTGGAGTTTCTTAAAGAGTGCATGGTAGAGAATGCAAGTATTTTATGCCCTCAGAGCAGGAAAACATTGGAAAAAAGTAGCTTATCACGCAGGTCAGTGACACACCTTATTGAAGTAATTGACGCACACTTAACTAGCAAGCTAAACAAAACAGCAGAGTCATTTATATTCTTTGGCACTTGAAGAAAGCAATGATTTAAAAGACACTGCTCAGCTTTTCATTTTTATCAGAGAGATTAACGAGCATTTCAAGATAATGGCGTTTTTGGATATGGAATCCCTGAGAGGAAAAACACGGGGAGCGGACTTACTTAACAATATATTAGTGGCCAATCAGTGGCACTGATATTGTACCTTGGAGTATGCTCGCTAACGTTACCAAAGTTAGATCACCAAATTCCACTGGAAAAAAAAAAAAAAATCAGGACAGCGTGAACAGGGAGAAGTAAACAGGTGGTAATTTTTCCTACAGTTATATTTTACCAGGAAGCCCTGTGTAAATCTGTCTTGACCATGTATTGAAGCCAGTTGTGATACTTGTCAACTTTATTTGAGCAAAGGGACTTCACCGTCGGCAGTTAATTCATTTTATTGAGGAAACTAACACGGATCACATGAACTTATCGTACTATTCTGATATCCACTGATTATGTTAAGGAAAAGTCCTATCCACAAGCTCAAACAGGAATTTTATTTCATTTTTGGAGATACTTGAGAACACTGATAATTATCCGATCTGAATAACACAGATTGGCTTTGTGATTTAGCTTTTATCGTGAACATACTGACTCACGTCAACGAGCTGAATGTGAAGCTACAAGGGAAAAACAATTTGTGCATGAAATGCAAGCAAACGTCAGAGCTTTCAAAAGCAAGCTGCTTTTGGTTTCGAAGCAACTGTCAGGCAAATAATTTGCTCATTTCCCACACGGGCTGTGTTAATCATGTGAAAAAAATAAAAAAATGACTAGATGATCTGCATGAGGAATTTTACTGTCGGTTTTGTGATTTTGGAAAAATTGACAGGGCGCTTCAGCTGGTGTCATGTCCCTTCTCACAAGACCCGAAAACACTGTCACAGTTTGAACTGATTAATCTCCAATGTGACATGGTGTTAAAGGACATGTCCAAGTCCCTGAAACTGGATGGGCTTTTTGCTTGATTGAGTGCAGCCAAATTTCCCAACATCCAGAGGATGGCACAGAGGATGCTGGTGTTGTTTGGCTCCACGTACATATGTGTGTGAACAGACTTATAGTGTGATGAACACTAACAAAGCACAAACAGATGCCAGATGAGTGATGAACACTTCAGGTGTGTTTTGACGATTGCCACATCAGGATTACCACCAGACTTCAATGCGATTGCTAAAATGGGTGATCAACAACACCGTCCTCGTTAAAAGGTATGTTAATACCTTAATGCTTTTGTTCTGTTGATGTACCGTAAGCAAATGCATTTTTTTATTTGTATTGTATCTCGTTCCTGACCCGGATCCGCTGTAAAATTTTAAAAGTCAATATGGCCCCCGAACTGAAAGGTTTGCCTTGTTGTGAAGCCATTGATGACTAATAGTATGAAACCCCAAAAGATCCTCAAAAAATAGGTATCAAAGGTAGTGATGTGCCGCTCATGTGATTTGTATTTACAACAGATGGTGAGAAACCTTGACACGGTGAATTATTAGCTCCGGCTGATGCACGGCGACATAGCCTCCTATGGAGGCGCCTGGGCAAAACAATTGCACGCCATTTCTTCTTTGCATCCCATAAGGATGAAGTTTGATCAATGAAATGCAACTTAAATTTCTGTGCGCCCGCAGAATGTCATGGCGCTAACGCATTACCATGACGTGTGCACAGCATGCCACTTACGAGTATTGTAGTGATGGTCAGAGTCGTGTTGAAGAGGGTGTCCGTTACGTTGATTGATGGGAGCTTCTTCTCCATAGACAGTCCATCTTCAGAGTGCCACAAGCCAATCTGCGCACGCACAATAAACACACAATCCGTCATTATGTCCAGAAGCTGGAAAGGCCAATCGAATCATTTGCCTCCATTCTCTCAAAAGGAGGAACAATATGACCTTCACAATATGGCGCAGGATACACAAACCATGACAGGCTTAACATAATTGTGTGAGAGAGGACAATTACCTCATTCAATGCCTGTCATATTTTGACTTTTTTTTTTTTTATAGGATTCCAGACAAGAGATAGCCAAAGGAGGTTCCAAAAATGGCTGGTACTAAATAACTAAAGTAAATGGATATATAATTGGGTAGTAAATGTAATTACTGTAGGGAAGTATGTAATAAAACGATGGATTACTTTATGTATTTGAGTACAGGTAATTGATTACTTCGGGTACTCAATAACTAAAGTATTTGGATGTACCTATGTATTTATAATTTTGAGTTTGGCTAAAGGTTAGTAAATGACTCAAACACTAGAACAATCAAATTACTGTAGGTACTAAAATACTGAAGCAATCAATCTTTCAGTATGACAGTACAAGTACCGGTAATCAATTGCTTTGAGTGTTGAAGATACTAAAATACTACTCAAATGCTAAGAAACTGGCTTAGTATCCAAACTTATCAATTACTACATGCTGTAGTACCTAAAGTAATTGATTAATTGACTTTAATAACATAATAAGTACTATATATATATATATATATATATATATATATATATATATATATATACACACAGTGTATGGAATTGTATATTGGATTGAATGACCTGGATTGAAGAGACTTTTAGTGTGACTGGAAAAGCAATGAAAACGTCATTATTTGTGATTCCTAGAGGATGAAACTAACACAAGGCATGTGTTCAATCTGCAGTGGCATAATGCATTCATTAAACCAATTACCAGCATTTGCTGTAGCAGAGAGACTCATTCTCATTTTTATTAGTGTGAATTTGCTACTCTGCATGACAAGGAAACTTTTCCTAACCCTCCAAACCAAGAAAGTAATGATGACGATAAACTGTTTGGAAAATGTCAAGCAGAAACTTAGAATATTCCTAAATGAATGCTCAGCCGTTCACAACCATTGAGGGCCACTAAGATCAACAAGTAGGTAAAGTATCCTGTGTATGAATGAAATAATTCAACTTTTTCTTGTTTAGATTAGTTTTAGTTCAAGAATCTAAAAGCTTCTAGCGGCCAATTGTTGATGCTGCCAGTGCAAAGCAAGCCGCCCTGAAAATTAAACAAATAAGGTTTCAAGATCAATCAAGATTATTTGTATTCCCAAATAGACAAAAAGATCTCAAATGGCTTCATGGGCGACCAAATGATATATTAACAACGATCAAAAACCCCATGAAAAGTTCCAGGACCAAAACTACGCCTGGCTGAGAACAACATGACCGTGCTTTGACAACCTGCTAATTCACTCGAGCAGGATCTATGTGATTTTTTTTATTCATCTTTTACAAGCTCAAGTTATCAGTGGCCCCTCTTTGAATTTCTATGTATTTCAATGAAGGATCATTCTGATAAAACAGTAGCTGATCCATTAGGACTTTGCCAGAGGGTCACAGTTCACACCCATTGTGGAACAAGTGTAAAAAATGGCAACTTGAAATGATGTTGTTCTGCTTCCTGGCTAGTGTCGAAGTTCGCCTTTCACTCATTTCTGCATGTCTGTAATCTGGTTGGCTGTGTGGTGTGCAACACAGAGGTGCAGCAGAGAGTGAGTTTTAATTTCCCCTTGAGGAATCATAATGAGGATGATAAATTATAATAAAAGAAAAATGGCAGCATCAAACTAAAATCCTCATGAGTCCGCAGGTTGTTTTTTTTGTATCACTGTCAAACCATGTAAAACACATCTGATGGTATCAGTTTAACATTCTGCAAGTTGTATTTGTAAGATAAATTCAGTGAATGGATTGCTGTGATTATAGCTCTCACATAAGCCTTTTCCATTCCTATTCATTTTTATCTATCTCAGCAATTTATTCCAACACTTATCGTATTTTCCGCACTATAAGGAGCACCGGATTATAATGCGCACCCTCACTTAATGACATATTTTAAAACCTTTTCCATATATAAGGCGCACGGGTTTATAAGGCGCACTCTCAATCAATGACACATTTTAAAATGTTTTCAATAACAATATAGTAATACTCAAAGTAATAACAATAATAACTCAAATAATAACTCTAAATTCTCAATAGCATAATAATGCAATGTCAATATGACCAACCTTGTTCAACTGTAAACACACAAAAGAAACAGGTCAAGCTTACTTACTCAGTTCATTCCCCATCTGCGAATCCCAATCTCAAAATCGATCCATATATAAGGCACACCTGATTATAAGGCGCACCATCTGCTTTTTAAATAAAAAATAAGGCTTTTAAGTGTGCCTTATAGGGCAGACTTTTCTCAGTTCTTGCAATCATTCATGCAATACACCCACCCATATTATATATATATATATATATATATATATATATATATATATATATATATATATATATATATATTGTTACAGGGGGTGTGCTCACTGTTGCAGAGACTCGGGGAGAGTTCGGACTGCTGTTTCCACGCTCTGGTGCACTCTATGCTGTGTGTTGTAAATAAAAATAAAGTTGTCTGCAAAAAAGACACAAGCTTGTTCAGCCTCCAAACTGTGGTTATGAGATCACAGGGCATGGAGAAAAGACGTAAGCAAGGCTTTATTGAACAGATTTCATACACTTGATATACGTAAACTGTCCATCGGGGGGCAAATCCTACTTAGTAGAGTACAAAGCAATGCCCTTTTACCAAAGAATATGACAAGCCATCCTACTGCTTCTTTCCAAAAGTTTGATCATTTAAATTCTTTGACCTTGAAGCATTTAAAACACTCCTGTAATTTTTGAGCTGATTCAATCTTCCCAAACACTAGATGAGATCAAAAGACAACCCCTTAACCTCCGAAGAATAGAAAATGACAACACAGGAGGGTCAACAACTTTAATTTCCGTGGCTTGTCAAATGTTCCGAAAACATCAGATAACATGCAAAAAACTTTTTATTGTTACTTTTTATTTGAGTGCTATTTTAATACTCGTTTGGTTTTCAAAGAATCCACCCGCACCAGCACAGAATGTGACCAAAGAGCATACAAACTAGAAAAAGGACAAACTTTCATTAAATATTCATAGAGAGCTTGGTGACAAAATGTGCTTCTCATTGAAATACATTACGGTGCCAATTCACGAGAACTTTTCTAATCATGTACGTTCAAAGTCAGTGATCCAACACATCAAGAAAATTTCTGGTTTAGAAATAGTTTGATATTACGCCATTTATCACAGTATCAGCCTCGCTTCCGTTATGAATGTTGTAGGAAGAGCAAATGATTGCTTTCTAATTCAGCCTTGATGCATTGTCGGATTCAATGTGTTCACCCGATGGAATTCAAATGAGCTTCTGGAAATCATGCTTTGGGAATATGTTTGTTTGCATCAGTCCGGAGTGGAGAATAGAATCAACTACAATAAACAGAGTAGCTTGAGCATGGTTAACATTAAGTGGCAATATTCATGAGATTCGGCTACATTCATGTTGATCAGATAGTTTGTACAATAGGAACGTGGTTTCATCATATTGGTAAATTATGATACGAAAAAGAAAAAAGATTTGTGAAAACATTAACATTTTGGTCTATTGAACGGGAGCATAGCTACCCAAATGATTGAGTAAACAACACATTTAAGAGAGCGCCCTGCTAAATTCAACAGTTATAAATAAAATATTGGTGAATTAAAAAAGTTAAGAATAGATAAGGGGGATGGCAAAAATGGAGGGAAAAACAATAGTCTTGAGTTTCAGGACACAAGACAAATGACCGGCATGGTGAAGAACACAAATGGAGGAAAATGAAAGATAAAAAGAAGTCCTGAGCTTTAGGACACAAGACAAATGACTGGGGACATGGTGAAGAAGGCACATTTAGCCAAACCCATTGATATGTATTGTGAAATGTAAGCATTTATGACAAAAGTTATCTTAAAATACTACTACTACTACTAATAATATATAATAGCTTGTGAGATCTCTTCCCATCCCTAATAGCATGTTAGGTCTTCATTCAAATATTACAAAGATGGACTCAAGGGCACAACACCAGTCTAAAATCCAAATTAAAGATTTATGCTCACAAGAAGCTCAATTAAGCCAAAAGAATATAATAAAAACACAGGAAGTACGGTAAAAACCTGGAACTCTGGATCTCCTCATTTATCCAAAGGACAGCGGGCCCCCATTTCTAGATGGGATGACACTGAAACTTGTTGGACAAAAATAGCACCACTAATATGTTGAATTTCTTTAAAGCTTGCAGTAGTTGCAGTAGTAGTTGCAGTAGTGTTTCCGGAATCTGCCGCCAGGCAATGCTGGTTGGTGATGGAAATGAAGACCTCTTGGACTCAGGCGTCTTGGTTGGAAAAAAAATGTATTCTTTAGTTTTACTGTATACTGCTGATGAGCCCTCATCCGGTCAAGATAGCGAGTCGCCCACATGGCTTTTTGTTCTTGCTTTTTAAACCCCTCTATCTCCTCATTTGCTACTCAAATTACATGTTCTGTGGCGAATACGCATTGGTCAAGAGGTCAGATGGTCAGGGGTCCAGCAACCCCCTGCCCCCAAGGCAAGCCCAAAACAAATGTCTCTGTTATCTGATTTTGAAGTTACACAAACTACTACAATGAGACTTTAGCAAAAATACTAAAGAAACTAATAAAAGTAAATAAACATCCCAAAGCACACCTCAACCCAAATGAATCTTTGTTCCTCTTTCTGCGTTGGATATAGACAACATCTACCCAACCTTTAGAATGTTATGTGGTAAGACCCACAGAAGCTCGGGACCTGCTAACGCGATGTTAAAGCAATCGGCATACACGATGCCTTGTCCGAACATGTGGAGGTGGCTTGGCTGATCTCAGAGGGAGTCTGCAAAGGTCTGAGCGTGGGGGTGTGACTGAGATGATAGTGTAGGATGTCACGGTGACTCGTACAGGGACGGGGAGAAGATGAAGGAGCTTTGAGCAGGAAGAAGAGGCGAGGCATATATGATACAAGGGAAGGAAATGGCCCTTAGGTGGCCCCGCCGTCAACTCTCTTTGGGCCGGTCGGGGGGGGAAGCCGAGCGGTGCCGTCAGTGAGTCAGTGCGACTCGCAGGAAAGAAAAATGTGTGCGTCAGCTTGGGTAAGCAGGAACGTACGCTCGGGAGCAAATACGTGCCACGGTTGTCATATATCCTTTGTAAAACTTCACAGTGTTTACTTTCACGCTTAGTGTTTGGGTTGATGAGCTGCCAGCGACATTTAAGATATATACTAAGAACTTCTGACGTGAAATGATTGACACCAGTTGCTGTGTAAAAGGCTTCAGGTGAGTGCATAACTTAAAGTTAGTGTGTCTTTTCTAATTTTGAAATAAATGAAACTATACTTATCTACTAGAACTGAAAAATGGATTCGTGATTCAAATTGAGTAGCGAATTGACAGCTAGATACAAATATTGAATCATTATTTTGACATTTGCGTCAGAATGTGTCATTGCATATTGGCATCAGAAATTACTTTTAAATGGCACGTGATTCATAAGTGTGCAAAGCACATGCGCGAAAACTACTAATGCTGTTCATTCAAATAAACACCAAGAAATTGTTTTTGGAATATTTGAATAGCTAATGCCCCACTGTTGGCTGGATAAACCCATACTAACAATAACAAAAAAAAAATTGCAGAGCTGAACGTCGATTGAGAAACAAACCAGCTTAACTTGAGCTAAAATGAGACTTGTACTAACGTAGATGGATATAAAGTGGCAAAAACATCATAAAAATCACAGTACAAACCAGTGATGAACCAGTTTCTCTTCACTCTTTAACGCTTGTCTGTTTCTGCATGCTCCAGGGTCCATTCTCAGTTAGTTTTACAAAAGGAAAAAAAAAAAAAAAAAAAAAAAACATTTGTTCTGCCGTTCGCAAGGCTACGGCACCAGAGGTTAAAGTTTTCTTTCGAAACAAAGTTAAACACAAATATTAGTGACACATTTACTATGATTAAGAAGGTATAGTGTATAAACACCTATTAAAAAAAAACATTTGACGATCCAAAATACATATGCAAATAAGTTGAGATTTATTTAATTATTGTATTTTCCGCACTATAAGGCGCACCGGATTATAAGGCGCACCCTCAATTAATGACATAATTTAAAACTTTTTCAATCACAATATAGTAATACTCAAAGTAATAACAATAACTCAAATAATAACTCTAATCTCTCAATAGCATAATAACTCAGTCAATATGACCAACCTTGTTCAACTGTAAACACACAAAATCTCAGTATTGATCCATATATAAGGCACACCTGATTATAAGGCGCACCATCAAATTTTTAAAAATTTAAGGCTTTAAGGAGCTCCTTATAGTGTGGAAAATATGGTATATTATACTTATATCGAAAGCACCACCAATTTTTTTAGACTTTTCATGCACAACCTCAGGTCACAAAACACATTTTTAATTGGCTTTAAGTCTGGGCTTTAGTAGTACATTTTTAGTTTTTTAGTTACACTTATTGTTAAGCTCCAGTTTTGTAGCAGTCATTTGAAAAATATTTATATCCATCCAGCCATCTCAAGGACAACATATCTGTCTTCAAACAGCCCAACATGTCTTTTTGGAATGTGGGAGGAATCTCCTCTTGACTGCATCCTTTTGTCTATGAGGCAGAGGCGCTAACCACATGCGACACCTTCAACACATTTAACATTCCGGCCACAATTCCAGAGGTAATTTGGTGCGAAAAAACAACACAGCAACCGCTGCTCAAAAAGCCCTACCAACATAATTTAATTAGAGCGAAATAACCCAGCACAGAGCAGACTGTGTGAATCTAAATAAGTCAAGTAGGCTCAAATTTTCACATCTGCACTGTTCTTAATTGGGTCCTCACACTGCAATTACAATAAAAAGCAATCGTGCAAAAATACACTTTAGAGTGCCGATGGCAGGAGCGCTGCACATTATGAACGTTGCGGAGAAACAAGGAGCCAAGATGAAGAATCGGGTATCATAAAACAGGCTAAGGAGCGAAAAGACTTAGGGAGAAATACGCCCGCGAATGGAAAGAAAATCAATGCGGAAGTATGAGCACCAGCCGGCTGGGGACACAGGGGTGGGGGCTGAGACGCAAAGGAGAGTCAACTGGGAGACGGGACAAGACAGACAGGCTAAAAAGGAGTTTATGCAAGTGTGAAATGAAAAGGAAGAGCAAGCGAGTACAACAACAAGTGGGATGAGACACCCTAACGGGGAATACCTCCGGTTCCTTCTATAATGTGGAATTAGAGCCGGAGCCGGAGATTAAGGTGGCGGCTCACTCAGGCGTCATGATTGGCTGATTCGGCTGTCAGAAAAACGGCACCTTCAACAGGAGAAGGTTGACAGACGCATCCATCACGAAGGCGGGCGGCAATGGGAAGTGTTACAAAGTATAATGTCATACAGCCCGCTTAAAGCCACACTAAAGCACTCAGGTGACACGGTGCTGCAAATGAGTCTCAGTCAAAATGTGTTTCTGTGTTCCTAGTTTGTGTGTGTGGGGGCCAGTGTTGAGAAATTTTCTTCCACAAAGCAAAAAGGTGAAATTGATTGTCCATGAAAACTGAATTTAATCATATTTTAAAGCAAAAAAACAATGTCACGGTATCACTTGCCATGCAGCTGCTGCGATTTTTTAGTTGATCTTATCATGTAATCATAGATTGAAAAACAGCATCTTAAGCTCGGCAAGTCGGGACATCAAGACAGCCTTTCAAGATGTCATGACAAGCCTATGTTATATTTCTGAGCCAAATTTCAGAGTCGCTCTTGCAAGTCTAGTCCTATGAGTTTAGTTTCCGAGTCTAATTTGTGGTTACATTGGATATTTGTGTCTAAAACATTTGCTCTCTTTTTCCACTTCTGTGTTCTGTCTGTTCCAAAGTCCAAATCCTCCTTTTTCAAGAGATTTGGCATCTGAATGAAAAACACACTGTTTTAATTCCCAAGTTAGGATCACCCATACAAAACAGCAGATGTACAACTTTGAAAGTATAATATTTGAAGGGGAAGTGAGGACAATTTTTCTTTACCCTCACATGTTCTTTGGAACCCCACTGGTCTAAGCACCACACTCTGATTAATATTGTATTGCAGTATTGCGGAAAAGCAACAAAATCAACCTGTTTTTATTTATCTCAGAGGGCGGCCATTTTGCTACTTATTGTCGACTGAAAACGATAACACATTGCCTAAGGCCTTGGGTAATAACTAATCATTGATCTTCTTGGGAAAATGACATGACCAAACTCAGAAAATGGGTGAGCTGTGATTGTTCATTGCCTAAAAAAAATGTATGTTTTTTTGTTCAGGTGCAAGCGGCAAAATAGTTGCCTTTTGAGATGGATAAAAATAAGTGGATGTTGCTACTTAAATTATATTCCGCAAACTTGATATGAATCAGAATGCCCTGTTGTGACATGTACCCCCAACACAAATTATTGTAAAGACATTTTTTTTTACTTTGTTTCTCCTTCTTTGCACTTTTTTCAGTTCACGACTGTGCATTAGATGTAACACTCACATTTTGATGACAAATACTGAGTGTAACTGTCACATGAGGAGTCAAATTTTAACCCAGAAGATTGCAGGACGACATGACCTTACATGAAGGTGTAAACGTAGTCTTAATACAAAAAAATACAATGTAGCCGTAACTCGGAAAACTAGACATGGGAGTAAGCCAGGAAAAGCTTGACATGTCAGCTTGAGAGCTTGACTTGACATTCTTACGTCTTACTGAGAACCTATAGCTTAACATTAATCCTATTTATATATATATGAATCAACAAAGCAAACTGATCCCCTAGCAACTGCATGGCAACTGATATATTCAGGAAAAAGTCACAATAGTAAATACAAAACCCTATATGACAAAAGTGATATCTACATAAAATTGATGAACGTAGAAAAATAAATGACATACATAGCAACATTACTCTCATGATAACTTGGAATTTGCTGAGAATTTCTAACTAAAGTGATGTCATGCCTTGAATTAATATCAGCCTTCTAATCCTCTTTCTCTGCTTGAATTGGTTAAACAGATGGCAAAAGCCTTACCAGCAGCTACAAGCTTTTAGCGAAACATCTTAAAAAAGATCTGCTGAACAAGGTTTCAGAACTCTGAGATAATGTATTTCTGCAAAAGATGTAGCCATTTTTACATAACAATGGTATTAAAGAAAACATATCTATAGTATATGCATGCATCTTTGAGGAATTTCACAATAAACCGATATTGTCTTTGGCAGCGTGGACAGCATTAGAAACTCCACAGAGAGTACACCCACTCCAAAACCTCAAACTGGTAACACAGCAGGCATAACAAGTACAAAAAAATGCCCCGCAGTTGTGTGTATGTGTGTGTCCATAACATGTTTTCTCCACGAACCGGCAGGTTTGAGTGAAGCTCTCCCTATGTGACTCATCAAGGGGCAGCATGAGAAGAATCGGGGCGATGCTGCAAGATTTCACAGGTGGTGATGTGGGTGTTTGACACTGACACACAGTGAAGACGATTGGCCCGAGAAAGAATGCGGCGACTTTGAGGAGAATGCCGCATTTTTTGGCAATTACTTCCAGCTGCGGCAACAACTCTGCGCGCTACTTCACACATGACATTTGCAGAGTTGCGGTGATTCAGCTTGCAAACACTCATTATGTGGTATTAAGGTGATGGGGATGGCTTGCTAGAAATTGAAGCGTCAGTCTGACTGGCAGGCCACAGCTTCATGTTCTCGGCATCTTGTGTTGGTACCAAAGCAAACAATAGATAGCCTGACATCCTCACTTCCTGACACCAGCAGCTGTTCAAATATCACCATGTGCATTGGCAGTGGTAGTGAAAACAAACAGGAGGAGAGGAGGACCTTTTTTCTGATGGCGTCAATCCCGGGGTTTAGTAATCTTCACATGATAAGTTCAAGCGCGAAAGCCGTCGAGCTTCCAGACAAAAATCGAGACCAGCCGACTCGCAGGATATCAGGAGCTATTTGGCGTGTCAGATAGTGATGATGACTTTTAGATGAATTCAAATCCAGCTATGTCAAAAATTAAAATGAATTCAGAGCTATACCAATAAACTTAATTTATCCTATTTCCATGATTTGTCCAAATGCTTTTCTTTTAGTTGTCTCATACGATGAAAGGACATCTGATTTCTTTGACTTTTGAATTAGTTTGATCACAGTAAGTGTATAATTTTGCCGCGTATTTGCTTAAATTCTTAGAATTCCCTGAATAAAGGAAATGTCAGCCTTAACTGGAAACTATACATACATATATATATATATATATATATATATATATATATATATATATATATATATATATATACACACTTTTTTCTCTAGCAATAAAAACTGCGACATTAATCAGGGCAAGCATTATAAAATAGATATAATACATATTCATCATATCTTTGATCTTCAGAAGTCATAACTTACTGATCATTTTCTTTTGGGAATTAGGACAAGAAATAACAAAAACGCATACTAATATTAGGTTAGTATGGTTAGGTTTTTTTTTTTATCCAAATTTGTTTTTGGAGCTTCCCGTCTCCTTGCTGCTAAAGTGTATAAACTCAGAAGCTCTCACCGTTAGCAAAAATGGTATATGCTTTTGCAAATGGAAATGTGTCAATAGCAAGTAGAGTCATGCTAAGGTGAGAAGATCTCACGCAGCGGTCGAGGGGGAGAAAATGCAAAATGAAACTCCGGTTATTTTGTAGCTGAGAATAGTCTTCATTTTAAGGATGAGCAAATGCATATTGCAAAAAATGGGCATTGGATGCATACGCATGGCATTTTTTGAAGGGGTAGATGACGCAAAAGCATGCACACAAGCCTCACCCGGGCCTTGAAATCCTTTAAGACTGAACAACAACTCAACATAACGCTTTTGATCTATTCCCTATCTGCAGCCCGCAAAGTGTACAACGAGGAAAACAAAAGAGGATGGGGGACTGACGTTTGTCTCACAGAGACCAAACAAAGCACAACAAAGTATATGCCAGTGTTTGCGTGTATGCATATGCGTGTGTGCGTATCTGACGTCTTCATTTCGGATGCAGATGCAAATTCAGCATAGAGAAGATGAGAAAGTTGATCACACAGCCTGATTTATTTCTGTTTGTATTTGATCTCATTTAATTATTTGTTTCATTTCTGAACGTAGTATTAAATTTCGCACACCTCTACAATGTGTGTTTGTCAAATTCTATTCTATTTGGTGCGGTCACATTATGACACGTTTTTGTCAATAAATCTTCCAGATGCAAAATACAGAGAAGTACTGAAAAAAGTAACATGAAAAAAGATGACAAGTGATTGATCAATCAAATGACTTCGTTGCAGTGCATTATGATCAACACCCATTTGATGCACATTGACATATGCTCTCTTCGATCAACTATGAGCATCGATCATAAAGCCATCATGTCGTGCTAGACATTGTAATTCCAATGTAACCCGCAATACATTCAATTACTTTCGCGTGATTACACATCTGCATTTGAGGAAATGAAAATGAGAGAAACTGAACTTTTAGCAAGGGAATAGATGAGCTATGATACATGAGGTATGTAACTGTATATTTGACATGGCACAAACCATCAACTCATGCAGCCCCGCTCAAAAAAAAAAATCCCAGTTTATGGTTTTCCAATAATACCAAACAATATTTATAGTTCCTCTCAAAATATACACACACTGTGGTGGGTTTAGGTAACTAGAGGACTAGAGGTGCAACAATTAATCAATGACCCAACAACTAGCCAGAAATGTTGAGCAGTGTTGCACTGCAGAGTAGTGCCATGGTAAAAATAAATAAATACATTCTTCAGGTTTCAAAATGAGGGAAAAAAGTTTTCATCCGAATTTAAAGTCATCATTTACCAAATGAATTGATGAAGAACTGTGATGCTCGGCTAATTGCTTAGGAACCTAAAATTCTCCAAATGCTCAGAATTTAAGCTTCTCATTGGGAAATATCCCGAGATTTCTCAAGGCCTTTTTGAAACCAGATCAGCGGCAACCAGGAAGTTCAACAAACTATGGTCAATTTTCCGCACTGATCGAATGGACCATTGTGTTTTAGCCCATCAAAACAATCTAATAAAATATAAAAAAGAATCAAATATGAAACATACCAAAGAACAATTTCTTTTCCTTATTGAGTTAACATTTAAGTGCCAAATGTTCAGTTACATTTCTCTATTCATGACAGTCACATTAGTTATGGCCAGGGGCAAAATATGTCATTAATTCCCTCCCCATTGCCTCTTTCCTACGACTCTCATAAAAAACTAATCAGATGATTCATAATTAGCTCCATTTTCTGGTTGATTTACACATATTTATGTCCAAGAGCAGATCATATAACTGATAGTGTATTTTAGTTCACCATCTGGAGAGGCTTTCCATGCAATGACACTGCCACTGTTGCATGAATCGAAAGCACACAAGGAAACCATAGAAATCATGTTTTTTTCGAGGAGGTCAAATGACTCAGGTCTTGTTAAGATGTGTCTGTTGGAGCCTGAGGCGCAAAAAAAACCCCAACAAAATCACATCCAAGTGTGTGACGCGTCGAGCTACACTGCTCCCGAATGATGATGTCCTTCACGCGGGAAAAGGATGGTTGCAGTATGGGATGTGTCAGCTTCTCAGGCTCTCACATTCCACCTTATCCCGGCTCTAAGTGTCCTGACTCTCTGTCATTCCAACTCCACGCACAGTTGCAGCAGCGACGCAGAACAGAAACCATTTGCATTGGTGGCGGAGAAGCCCCGCTACTGTAATAGCACTCTGAAAGGCAGCGTATAGGATTTAAAAAAAAAAAAAAAAAAAAAGTAGATTGCCATAATAAAAGTAGAAGCAGCGATGACAGGAAATAAATAAATCCACAGTTCGAAAAAAAAAAAAACATTTGCCCTTTAAACTGGAGCAGGTCCTGTGTAAATAACACAGCTCAAATCATCTCATGAAAATTGGTGTGGTGCAGGAAACGTATGCGCGTGTCAATCAAGTATGACACTATAAACGGGGCTTAACTCACTTCAACTTTACACAAGGACACCAGGATGAAGTATAATGCATGAAAAAAAGAGCAAGTCGACCGTAATTGTTGTGCTCATAATTCCAGATAGGGGAGACACTGACAAGAATGAATGATTTAACAGTTCATTGGTAGTCCATTGAGACAATCACCAAACGAAAATGAGAACATGGAGGAATAAAACGGAGAGGACTCCATTAGTAAGATAAAAAAATCAATACAATTTAAGAAAGTATGTGACAGATGATTGGTGATGTGCCTGCGGGAAAAAAAAAGACAAATGAGGCAAAGAAGCCAACGATGACGTATGCGGATTCAGTTCTTTTTATTTAGGTAATTCACTTTGAATTGTGCTGCAAATTGGGACACTTGCTTTCTATTTCAGTCAATCCGCTGGGAGTAGCTTGTTCATTCACCTTGGGAGGGATTTCTATTATCTGGTGAATGGAGAACAAAATCCATTGAAAGGCGTCTTACAGTTTTAGACCAAAAAATAAAAAAAGTCCTGAAAATTGAATGGATTTGGCATGAATCAGAAAACAATGACAAATAGCAGTAAAGCTTCCAAGAAAACAACATAACCTGAAAAATTGTAATTCCCCTTGACTTTATGGAGATGGCGGCTCTCATGCGAGCTCAGAAATACATCGATGAAACAAATCAATACGGCATAGCCGCATCAGCTTTGTAAATCATGTGACATCACAGGCCACCAAAATGAAACAAGACGTGGTGCCAAATATGGGAAAGGATCCAATATTATCTCTTCTGGCATGTTGCTGCTTACAAGAATTACGGCTGCTTTGTGCTTATCTCATTTTAGTTCAGATTTTAAACTGACTGAGATTATAAAGCAAAAAACTGCAGTGTGTCAAGCTCCGCCCATTTGGTTGGAGTTGCTACCCCAGATGAAGTGTAAAATGAGCATTTTTTTTTTTTTGTGCTAATAACATGGTATACATCTAGAAAGCAGAAGCAAAGTGAGGAATGCAGCTGAACAATTCTCTTCGGGTAATTTTCATCACATTAAAAAAAAATATATAGCCTATATTAAAGTTAAAAAACCAAGAGCCAAATGAAAATTTTAAGGACACATCACTACACAAGCAAAGAAGACCCGCGTTCGATAAAATTATCTTACTAACTCGAAAACCATAACCACAAAAAAGAAGAAGAAAAATGACTAAGACATTTTTTGGTGTGATGGAAGACCAACTTGTTGCAAGTTGAGTATGAAGATGTGAGAATTTCTATGGCTTAACTTGCGAACATAACATGACCAAAGATAAAATACAGGTGAGCCGTGATTGGTTGTTACCTGAGCCCTGAGTAACTTGATGTCATTTTCAGTCGACAGCAAATGGCAAATTGGACCTGAGATGGATGATAACGGATGTCTTTTTGTTGTTGGTTTATTTGTATTTATTATTATCATTTTTTTTTTTTGCTTAATTCATATTCCACAGTGAAATTCTTCATCACAAAGCAGTGTTTAGACTATTGGGGGCACACAGAAAATATTATTGTCAAGAAAATGTTTGGGTTGACTTTCCCTTTAACTAAAAATAAAGGACAGTCTGAGCATAATCAACTTGTGTATTTTTTTTTGGTCATGTTCTCATGAACTCAACGAGTGTTTGGAACATTAAAATAATGCATGGGTGGCATTTTCTTGATTTATAAGGTTTCAACTGAATAAAATGAACTGGATTAAGTTCCAATGGACCTGCAGTGCAGTCTCCAGACTTAAAAATATGGATTTCATGTGCGGCTTCTATCCCATTCCTCCTCCTCTGTTTTACCCAACAGGCCTTAAAGTAATTGTATTGCAAAACTTCATTAGTGATTGTTTTCCCTGCAGGGGCTGGCTAAGTCTTTTCACAGCCAGGCAGGCTCCTGCAATGCAAACGTGCGAAGTCCAACACGCTATTAGCGACAGCCTGCACTTCCCACATTGCAGTAATTACTCATTTTATTGCGTTCACTGTTTAAAAAGCAGGCTGTTGTCATTGCGTTGTCATTGCGTTCCATGCAAACCAAGCGGGCCAATCTTGAGGGGCCACAGGCTGCAGAGGCTGTGTGTTGTGCTGTGCGTTTGTTTTGGAGGCGCCTCTGCTCAAAATGCATACATAGCGGCATTTGCTTGTGCGCGTGGCCGCGAGGCGATACCCATGCCTTAGTGCTGATGTACACACATCACAACGGGCAAACAGAAACTGCCAACTCATGTCAGATTGATCAGTCTGCAGCCGCGCACTTGCCACGGCCCGGCGCGCTTCTTTGATGCAATCCAGCAAACACATAATGTGGCCATCTATTCCAGCAACAACCTCGGATGTTACTAGAGAGGCGAAGGGCACGCTTGAGTGATATTAGCCATTTATATATCAGCATTGATGCCACTTTACAGCCTCGTCCTGCTGTCCATGCCATCTGGAGAATAAGAAAACGTCAATGCACACGCAAGCTACAAGCAAGCTATTTTAAATAACTCATTAGGCTGTCTTGTAATTGGACATAAACAAACTAATATCATTAGTCATTCCCATAATGTGGAACACAATACTGCTGCATTTGGTATCATAGTATTATCCCTGTCATCAATAGTTAAAATGATTGAACAACTATTATGTGCTTGATGTTAATTGAATATTTCAAATTATTCTTGTCATGTGTAGAAGACACATTTGGACCCAAATACTGACAGGACAAAAACTCAATGTAACCACAACACTTTAAAAGCAGACTCGGAAACTAGACTTGGAAACTAGACTCAGAATCAAGAATCAGAAAGAAACTTGAAAAACATCTTGACATGACAGATTATGAGCTCTACTTGGCATTCTGAAAATCTGCTGAGATCCTAGAGCTTAAATAGTCACGCATCAATCCTATTTAACAAAATAAAGCAAATTGAAAGAATCACAGCAACTGCATGGCAACTAGGGCTGGGGAAAAAAGTCGACTTTAAAAACAGGTTGATTGAAAATACCTGCCTCGAAGGTCTGCTGGAGCCGCATTTGCACCACCATATTCAACACAGACCTTCCTTGCAGACATATGCATTGTTGCAATAGTGGCTGGTTCTCAGAGAAACAGGTTTGGGACCGTTTCCACTTTGAAAAAGTGACAAAAATCAAGTAATGTCCAATTATTGTGAAAAAGGCATACCATAGCAGTATTTAAAAAAAACAACAACATGTATGCAAAGAAAATCTTAGCAAAGAGAGCTTTCCAAAATACAGGAAACAACTTCCTAAAAAGCAATATATTATTCGAGAATATAAACTGTCACAAAACAGAATCTATAGCAGCCTGGTTTAATGTATTCAAATTTGAACCAGTATGGAAAGTCCTGCACAGAATGCACCCAGTTTGATCGTCAAGAAGAAGAACAGGAAGTTATAGACCTCATAGTAGCTAACAGGAAGCTCTGTTCAAGCTTTCTCATGGAATATTGTTGAAACATAATCTGTAAGACTGTTTAAGGACATTATTTTATCACAACAAAAAATTGAAGACTTGATAAAAATGACGAAAGGTGAAAAATACATGACCCTTGTGCCAAAGGTGACAAACCACATATCAGCTATTTCCACACCACAACAACGAGGCGTTCTAAAGTGAAGATGCTAGCACAAAAACGCTCTCCACACGATAACGACTGTGTCACACATTTCCCCTCGCTCTTCTACCTGCAGGCGCTTCTGATAACTAGGCAGTCTAAAGCATCCACACCAGTGGGCTATCATAGCTTGCATAGCTAAGTCGCTAACATCATTCGCGTCAATTTCGAACATTCACTTTACAGGGTCTTTAACCGCTGGCTCCATTTGAATGATACTACCGAGACTTATAAAAGTCACTTAGGTAAATTAAAGTGTGGCGGATTACGGAAAAACAAAAGTTTATTTTGTAGACAAGGAAGATGATCTCACGTTATGTGAAAAAACTGTCATTAACGATGATTAATGAGCCAGTCTAGCATAATGTGGTCAAGTCCCCCAGCAGCTTCAGGGTGAGAAAATTGGGTAACGTCAGTCTTCCTGTCCTCCAATTTAAACAACACAGGGCTCACCTTTTGAATATATACCACTTTTTTTTCTCCAGTTATTCTCCCTCCACTTGATATTCACAGATTCTTGTGGATAAAGGTGCTAGAGCGTGAGAGAATGCCAGGCTGCCTTCTTACATCAGCATTGTTGGCCTAGTGGGACACCAGCACTACATGCAGCTGCTTCATTTACTTTGCCTGCCAAGATCGAACAAATCGAAACACCCGCGTAATGCCGACACATGCAACTATCACCAAAGCTGGCTTGTGAATGAAATTCATGTTTTTTTATTTTCCTCCTGGCTTTTTTACTGACACTGAACAATCAATTACAGTGAAACCTCAAAGTCTGAACACATTTCTTTCCAGGAAGCTATATGAAACGTTTTTTTTTTTTTTTCTATTTAGGAGGAAAAAAAAAAAAAACGACGGATGGAGTTTCAACAAGATGTAATCTAAGATGCCAATTGTGTCCTCCTGACTTGTTGATTTGTGTGAAAAGAAGTCCATTACAGCAGTGTCGAATATATGGCTCGTGGGCCAAAATCGTCTCTTGAAGAGGTGCAATCTGGCAGCGTGAGGATAGAACAAAACTACTTATTGACCATTTATGAAATTTGGATGTTGCTCAGGATTTGATGGAAAAATCTTGCTCTCATTTCTATCAATGTCAGATTATTTTGCATTTACACAAATAAACAGGAAATATTTTGACCTTGTGATGATATCAGTTGCAATGCGGATGCTATGGTTATATGTCTGTCACCGTTTGTCCTTTTAATGATTTATCACCTTTACCATATAGGTTCCTGGATTTACTGTTGTGACTGATTGTGATTGGTTTGTTCCTTGGCGTATCAGTTGCCAAGCAGTTGCTATGGCCCTTTAGTTTACTCAATTCTGTCATATCCTCCTGAGACAGAGGGTATTGATTTGTGTTCACTTTTGATCCCTTTTTGTCTCAGCAAGACAGCAAAGTAAATTGCATCCCATCCAAAACACATGAGACATCATTGGCCAGGATGTCCTCTTCTGAGCACATTGGGATTTAGTGGGGTAGCTCGAATAAGCCAAAAGCTGTAGAGCAAAAGCAAATGTCCATGGCAGTGGACACATATGAATAGGATGGGTCTCAGGAGGATATAGGATTGATGTATGACAATTATTAATTCATTCAGTGCCTTGGGGGAGAATTCTCGTCTTTTAAAATAGTAATAACAATAATAAGAAAATTCTGGTCAAATACATTTTTTTATGGAGATTAGCTGACACCCTTGACTAATGCTTTCCTAATATAAACAAATTGGGTACTGTAGTGATAACTGTGACCAGTGAATGGGAGTTTTTCCACACTTATAACACAGCTATTACCTACATCAATTCTGACTGAAGAATGGAAGTCCATTTTTCATATGGCAGCACCCATGTTTACATACTGTAGACATAGCACGCATTATTCTGTTGGCCTTGAAAGGTGAGCGACAATGCTAAATATACGGGCCCTCAAGAGGTTTTCTTTTCCAATAACGCTTGGCACTGAAAGAGTTAAGATCTCAATTCCCAGTGACATGCTGTCAGAAAGTCAAGCTTTCAAGTTGTCATGTCAAGCTGTCTTCCAAGTTTCCTTCCAGTTTTGAGCAGTTTTCAGGTTCCGTTGTTTTGCGAGTCCAGTTTCCAAACCCCCTTTCTGAATCAAGTTCTTGTTTCAGATGCTCGCTGTTTTTTGTGTCTAAAGACTTTATACTTTTCCATTTCCATGTCCTGTCTGAGAAAGAGGCCCCTGACTTAAAATAAGTTTGACAAGACTCACTGAACCAAAGTCTAGGAAGATCTGTAGCATGCTTGAATGACATCCGATTGAAACTGCACAACTTTGGAAGTGGTTGAGGTAAGAGGTTTAATCCCATGCTGATCCACATCTATTAATGTTTAAAGAGTACGCTATACTGTATTTAGCGTGTGTGGAAGATTTGAGTGGATTTGGCCAATAGGGTGAAGGGGGGCACCATGCCAACTTTCTTATCTCTGCCAAGGCCCTCACACCTTCCAGTTTTTGTTTGGCCCAGAGAGCCCAAAGGCATCAGTATGTGGTGCATGAGGTGTTAGTCAACAAAAACAAACAACACCCCCATGCTGGCAACCTTCCCTCCCCACATGTAACGCCCTGCCTTTCCACATGAACGAAAGAGGTTTCTACTTGAAATCATCGGATTAGACACTATGACATTCGCCTTATGTTTGACTGGACTGGTGCCAGAATAAAGAGAGGGGACGCACGAAAACACAGACAAGGTTAATAGGCGGATGAGCTGATGTCTGAATAGGTAACATTTTGGCCACACAGGCAGCGAGTCACACTTTTTCATAAGCAAAAAGTAATGCGAGTGCAAAATCAGCCAGCCCTCAATTCTCATAATAAATTCATGTCTCGCAAACCTTCCTGAGAATGACAACAGCCGCCTCATATGCTGCAGAGGACAGGCGAGAAAGTGAAATGACAGGTAATTCATAAAAACACAGGATTAAACTCATCAGATTTACATCAAGCGTCAGGATTTAAAACGAAAAGTGATATTAAGTCTTAAAAGCAGAGTAAACCCTCAGCATCGACCGGAGCACTTCAAATGCTGCTATTCATCATAATCTCTGCAGCTCATGTAAGAGGACATAAGAATCGAAGACAGCTGTAATCACTTATTATCCCATCCAAACAGCAGCGTGGAAGAGATGATGTACTTGGGCTCCGAATAAGGCGGAATTACTAAGATATTCAAATGTGCTGGACAAAGGAAACTAAGACGATTGGCTTTGGGCACAGTGTGTGTGTGCATGTGCGTGTGTGTGTGAGCACAAACAATAAGCTTAAACAAGCTCAAGTGTACAATCTGGCCATATCACGACCCAGTCATGAACATCGTATTTTTCTGTTAGATTATTTTACCTCTGCTGGTTTTAACATAAACATTGAACTTGTGGTGCCTTGACTTAAGAGTGACCTGATTTATCAAGATAGGAGCTGCTGCTTGACCTTTTTTTTTTTTTTTTAACGCTTTCGTTGCGAGCAAAATGTTAACGATTTGCATTAGCTACTTTGACAAACTTCAACTTCTCATTCCCCCTTCGCCTAAGTTGTCTCTAAACTTAAAGCAAAGAACCAAAGTTATATCAGCTCAGACCTACGGAAGTTTGCTAGCCTAATGCTAACATACAGTAGCTACAACGCAAAACAGACGCGCTACTATGTCACATATTTTTTCTTTAAAACAACACCTGTTTAGCCCATTATTGGGTGTTTTGTAGTATGCTTTAAGTACCTGCTGTAATTTTGAGAGTTTCAAAAATACTGCAAAATTTACTGAAAAATTGAAGTTTGTAGGTTTGTAATGGATTAGTTATTGTAAATAACTTTGAGAAGGTCATGGTAAAGTTCATAAATAGTGAAAAGTTAAAAATAGTTATAATAACAACACCAACAATATTACTACTACTACTACTACAACTAATAATACTAACAATAATAAAAATAATAATAATAAAGTCCCAGATATTTCACCCACTCCAGGTTAGAACTCCCATTTAAAACATGCAAAATGCCAACCAGAAATGCAATCAGAATTATTCAAATTCAAATGCCCAACCTTAAGAGGATCCAATATTAACAAAAAAAAAAAAAATACTCAACCCCCCCAAAAGATAGATGGGTTGCATCAGGAATTTGATCGTAAAAGACAAAACCAACAAACTTGTCCTGGACAAATCATGAAATTGACTCTGCAATTGGACATGCCAAAAGTCACAAGAACAACAGCTTCTAAGTATGATGTTTCATCCATTCATCTATCCATCCATCCATTTTGTCTAGCCGCTTATCTTTAGTAAGGCTGCTGGCATGCTGGTGCCTATCCCAGCTGTCTTCGAGCAGTAGGCGGGGGACATCCTGAACTGCTTGCCATCCAACAACCACTCACACTCACACCTAAGGACAAATTGGAATGCCTAATTCACCTACCTTGGGATTGTGGAAGATGACAAGAGAGAAAATATAAACAGGCACAGGGAGAAGACGCAAACTCCCCGCAGGAAAGCCAGACGTATAATTGAACACAGCAACCAGTTTTCCACGTGTCGCCCTCAGTATGATGTTTCATTCACATACATTCATAAAATATAACCTGAAGTTACCTCACTGTCATTAACTCCCATAAACCGTCGCAAGATACTTCATCTTGATACCCTTCCACCTCATCTATTTAACGCCATATAGTTATTCTAGAGCTGATTCCTATCTCCCGCCCCAGTTTTGCCTTCCATCCATTATTCCCATCCACTCTTGATTTTCAACCTCAGATTTCAGCTGCCTGTGACTGCTAGGACTGAAGCGGTGCATTTTAAGAAGGCGTTGATGGATGGGAGAGAATTGAGCAATGGCTTCTCCCAGAACTGATTCTCCCCAGCCTGTCTAAGATATTTGGTTGTTGTCTTGTTCCAAAGCGATTCTAAGAATGTTCCAATAACGTCACAAAAAGTCTTACGGCGGCTATAAAGCAAGCACTCCATGGCAGAAAGACTGGACTGGTTCAATTTTATATCTCGCCTGTATATAGGCAAATCACATCCATAAATATGACATACACGCATCTGACATGGATGCTGCTCAGGGGACCTTTGCGTTCGGTTATGATTTGCCTTACAGGAAGTATATGAGGAGGAGGCTCATTATTATACAGGACAATAAAAAGGATGTCCAAGAACTTCCTTTTGTACAACCATCAAGCACACATATATGACACTGACCTATTTTCTGCCATACATCTGGATTTTGCCGTAAATCACATTACCTGCAATTCTTTATGTTCTATTTGATAATGTTATTTAGAGCTGTCAAAAAAAACCATTTAATTGACTAAACATTCATAATTTAAGTTCTAAAACTATTCAAGTGACAGTCCTACTTGCAACATTCAATTTCTATGGTTTATAATGAATTAAAAACTGTGAAAAATTTGCTTAGTTGCTAAGTAGCTGCTTTTGTGAGGAGTTTGTCACCTTTTTGTCATTTTTTTTACGTATATCACCTTTGCCATAAGGTCCTTAATTTCCTGATGAATCAGTTGCTATGCAGTTGCTATGGTCTTTTAGTTTGCTTCATGGTCATATTGGCTTGATGTCTGACTGTGATAAAACTTTACGTTCTCAGTGATAAGCTGTCAGAACGTCCAGCTATTTTCATAGCTTCCGCCTTGGTCTCGTTTCGAGACAGACTTTTGATTGGGCACAAGTGTTTTGAGTTACAAGCTTGGTCACTATTCTAATGACTAGTCTTGAGTCAAGGCACCACCGTATAGCATGAATCGATTTGAATAGGTGTCGAAAGGGAATGCAAAGAATAGCATCGCCCTATTAGACAACTGATCCTATCTGAAGCAGATAAATGATCTACTATTTGTAGAAAACGGTAAAGGTAAACTGAAGTAGCGCTAGCATGCTACGGAGATGCACTCACATTAGTTTGATACGGCTCAGGGGGTCACTTTACCTGCCTTAGGCCATCCTTGCTGCTCTGCATGATCCGAAGAGCGTAGTTGGAGCGTTGGCCTTTGCTGTTGAATTCAATGTGGCCTGTTAGACCCTCCAGCTCTACCTGTCCAAAAAAAGACACAGCAGCACATTAAAGAATTCTCTTTTGACTCCAGCCCACTTTCTGCTCACCGGTGCTTATTACATAAATATACTGGAGGGGACTTGCTGACTTCTCTGTCTTTTATTTTCTTTTTTTTCCCTCTGTCAAATGTAGAATAATAAGATGAAAACAGAGATGTACTGTAACCTACGTGTTTATGGCGAACAATAAACAACGCATGATTATAAAGTATTTTCAGAGCGGTCATTTTCAACCATTATTTTCAATAGGAAAAACATCATTATTCATCTACCCAATCTCTCTGCATTGCCTTTCAGGGTGAAAACAAGAATAAGGACGGAATATTTTAAAGTGAATACAGATCTGATCTTATTCATCCCAAAAATATAAATAATTTAAAGAAGCTATAGAGAAATGAACAGCTTATCAGCTAACAAATATTATAAAATGTAAAAGGATTTGGAATTTTTAATGGGAATCAAAATGTTTCAACAAAGTCATTTCTAAACGACAAAAGGAAAACTTTTAATGAGGAAGCAGTATAAATAAAGATGCAATTTCAGGAGGAAAAATATTACATTTTGTAACTAAAGAGATTTTTTTTTAGAATAATGAATGTCACATATCTTTTGAAAAAAAACACTTCTACAAATAATGCAACTTTTTATTTGTTCCTTTTATATTTGTACAGGAAAACACTTTTTGTCCATTCAGAATGTCATTGTAAACTATTATTCATAAATGGAATCTTTTAACTTCCTTATCGATAAATAGATATATTGATTTGTGTAAATACAATACATCTCCAAGCTAATTGTCCGTGTGAATTTTTTTATTTGTCTCATTTATATTTGTACAGGAAAACACTTTTTTCTATTCAAAATGTAATTTCACATTCACAAATGGAATGTTTAACTATTTCTTGTAGCTTTGCTGCTCATCTATAAATACATATTTATGTTTTTTTATCTAAGTATAGTACATCTCTAAGCTTTTTTTTTTTTTTTTTTTAGAAAACACTCTTAACTTTCACTTAGGTAATTGGATATAGTATTGAGTTAACAATAATTTTGGTATTCTCTGGGGAAAAAAAAAAAAGTGCTAAAGCCTTCCTCATTTAAATTTGACCCCCTTTGGAAGTTTCTCAAGGGCATCAGCGTATAGCTTTAAGCTTCACCCCTGATTTATATGGACATACAAATAGCTCCCGCTGCCAACAATAATAAACATTTCCATAAAGGCACGTTGAGTTATTATTATCTTTTTTATGAAGTCCAGCCTGGGCCAACTTACCATCCTCAGGTAATTCATGAGGCTGGTGCCGTGCTCCCAGATTTTGGAGGACTTGCATGAGAGCTGAGTGGCGCCTACATTTTGGCTACGGTTCAGCTCCTGGACTGCTGCCACCACCGCGTATACCGCATCAAAGAGAAGCGCTGAGGAGAGCTGCACAAGAGCGAGGGGGAGATAGAGAGTAAGTGGAAGGTGGATGTATAATGCATGCACGCAGCAACTGCACAAACTCAGAGTGAAATGTGAGCGGTTGCCATTCAGCGAGCGCTCAACGGGGGTGAGATGATTCCATTAGATCATTAAACATACTCGGCCAGATTTATTAGGATCCAGAATGGCGGCCACTAAATTGTGCATTTCGCTCTGATGGATCGGGCTCACTGTCGGTGGGCGTGTTGCACGTGATTTACTAAGATTGTGATCTTTTACTGAGAATCCGAATGGCACGCACTAAATTGAGTGCTCGCTCACTCAAACAGATGGCAATAGGTGTAAAAAGGGTGACAAAATTAAACAGTGGGTATAACAGAGAAGAGTTAATGGCTTGAATTTCTCAAGTACACCAAATCAGTCTAACATTGTTTTTTCCCCCTTTTCAAGGAGGTCATATGTATATTGAAAAAAAAGACCAATCATCAATCCGACGCTAGCCTAATCCAATCCATTGAAACAATGTACCGTATTTTCCATATATAAGGCGCACCGGATTATAAGGCGCACCCTCAATTGATGACATATCTTAAAACTTTTTTAATCACAACATATCACTCAAAGTAACAACAATAATAACTCAAATAATAACTCTCAATAGTGTCATAACTCTATGTTAATATGACCAAACTTGTTCAACTGTAATCACAAAAGAGAAACAAGTAAAGCTTAGTTTATCAGTTCATTCCCCATCTACGAATCCCAATCTAAATATTGATCCATATATAAGACAATCTGATTATAAGGCGGACCATCAGCATTAAAAAAAAAAAAAAAGGCTTTTAGGTGTGCCTTATAGTGCGGAAAATACGGTATTTACTGAATCTCACAAGCCCCCAAAAAACAGCTAAAAAACCCAATGGGATGCTTTACCTTTTTTTGCCATTTTAACCAGTAAAAGGTAATATTTTGCTCAACTAATTTTCATTGTCAGTCGTTCAATTGCTGAATTACTTAATTGGATACAGTGTGTCACTTTTTTGTCCCCCAAATACACAAGCATTTCTTTTGCCCTAAGTATGCTAGCATGGGTCTGCCTTTCAGAAGCACTTTTTTAAGGTTAAAAAAAAAAAAATAGTCTGCACAACATGTGTCAGGTTTAATAAATCACAGTGTAAGTTTTAAATTCAGCTATTTGCACATACTCTTTTCATGCTACATGTGGAAAAACACCACAGGGTCGTGCCCGGTTAGCGGATCAGCTTGCACATCAAGCCCATTGTGATGTGCTGACAGTGTCACGTTCTCTCAGATATTATCTTCCCTTTCCTCTCTGAAAAAAAGAACAACATCCATTTTATGTCCTCTCACGTCTGATGTCCGAATTGCCTCATCTTCGCAAAAGTCGCAACTTGCTGAGCCCACGGAGAAAGCCCTCGCAGAGCCATACTGCTGATGAAGTGACGGATAATGATACAGCCTATCGTGCCGCAACAAAGCTACCAAAAGGTCATTACACTGCAAAACAGTGATGTGTTTTAAAACTTCCTAATTGGCGGATAGCACATTAAGAACGACGTGGAGCGTGCCGAGATGGTAGGGGATTCTATTAAAATGAACTCATCTGTTGTAGCTTCCCAAAAAGACTTGAAATAAGAAAAATAGCATTATGGAGTGTTATACTCTAAAAACGGAGTCATGATAATCAAATGGAAATAATATATATATATATATATATATATATATATACATACATACAGTGGGCCCCCGGTTAACGAACCCCCTGTCTTACGTATTTTTCATCTCACAACGTGGACCGCTGTTTTTTTTTGTCCCCCTCTTACGCACAAACCTTTCGTCTTACTAACCATCCAACATGCCGGTCAGTGTGTTCGCACTATTTTTTTCGCTTTGCTGCATCAACAAAAACAACTTTTCTCGCATATCACGGAAACGCCGATATGCTATTGGTTGATTAAGGTCACAGTCACGGTCACACACACACACACACACACACACACACACATACATACATACATACATACATACATACACATATATATATATATATATATATATATATATATATATATATATATATATATATATATAAAAAACTTTTTTTTTCACAAATTTCACATGGGCTGGAATCGGACACTCCTTGCTAGCGAGACAACAGCACTGCAGTTGCAGCCATACCACGCGAGTCCTACAGGCGCACTTGTACGTCAGACCTCATTAGCGTCAAAGACGGCGTATTACTTCTTCCAGTGGCCGGATGACTTAATCTTGCACAAGTGCCATCAGCCTTTTCTTCTTTCAACTTTAAGCTAATTAGCCATAAAGGCGCAATGCTGCGAGCGAAGAAGTATTCAAGCAACCTGCTGTGAGAGCAACTGTACAGCTTTTTATCACGCTGTGTTCTAATGCTTATTGGCCTCTTTCAGCAGCCAGCTTGTGTGCAACAGAGGGGGGCAAATTGTTGAGCGTTGTCTCTTCGTCTACATTCATTCAGTTCAATTACACATTTGCTCATTAATCGACCGTTCTATTGGCTTCCAGCTAAGTTCCTGACAGTACAAACCGCACAGCTGAAATAATTTGATTTTCTTTGACACTCAATACAAACGCTAAAATGGAATTTGAGTCTTTTCATATTCATGCATGTAATATTTGTTTTGTCAACTCTCCAACTTGACATCAGCACTAAACACTGATATACGTACCTTGATAATCTCTGCAAGAATGAAAGTTTCAAATATTTAAAAGCCTCGAAACCCGACCAGTCAACTTTAAGGTTAGTGACTAATCATAATTCATGTATTGTTTTGACTTTTTTTCTCTCCGAGCTTAGAGATCAAACTGGATCTGCTCAAACCTTTAAAACTCATTTAAAAACATAAACAAACAAGGTTGATGTTGACTTCAAGTAAACATCCTTTGACGTCAATGGCGCTCAAAGTCTTAATATTCTACTTAAGAAATCATATTTTCAATCAAATTAGTTGGATAATATTAGTTGGCTTGGATTAGAGATGCGCATACAACCTCTAAATCAGTGAACTGTCTGGATCTTATCAAAAGAAAGTCAATTTAAAAAGAAGGGAAAAAAACATAACTGCTATTTAACTTAGTTTAATGCTAGGATAACTACATAGAAAAACCCAAAACTCATTACTGCGCTACATGATATCCTCCTGAGAGCCAACTTACTCATTTGTGTCCACTGCTGTCCATTTTGTCTGAGACAACAGAGTCATTTCATCGCACCTGAAATATCGTTGGAAAGGCAGGCACGTCCTCTAGTGTGGACACTAGGACTTAGTTAGAAAGAGTGAAAATATGGAGCGCTACAGGCCAAAAACACATTTTCACCACAGTGGACAAATGAAAAAGTTACAGTATGTCTCCGGTGGCTATTAGACAGGTACAGTAGCATGTCATTTGGGAGCTGGCAACATTGTGCATTCTGTAATTCCTCCAAAAGTGAATGAAGACCCCACAACAGATTTAATGAGGCGCAGCCAGAAAAACAACTGGCTAAGATGTCCGCTCCAATCAAAGCGGTTAACTGGATAAATGTCATACTTGTATAATTTGGCGTTTGTTTTGGATGTGGTCCCTTTGTTTTAGGATGATTGCGTTGCAAATGCATTCAGTCTTTAAAGGTCTGTTTGGCCTTTGTAAAGAAACACACAAACTGTTTGTGCATGCGTGTGTGGACTAACCGGGGTTCCCGCGAAGGGAGCGTGTTCACAGTTCTCTTGCCAGGAGCGGTTGAGGCTTAGCGCGAAATCCTCAAAGAATGGATGCGTTTGGTTGAAAACGGAAAAACCCACGATGTTGACCCGCTGATCCGCCAGATCGTCCAATCGCAGCATGGAAAACTCCTGCGGGGCCAAATGACATCATGATGTAAACGCAGCATTCGCAGCTCAATTTGATTGAATTTTGGCACTCATATCAATGTGTAGTAATAATTTGAAAAGACAAAGATAATCTTCCTCTCTCGGCTTTACGAAGCATTAGATTTGATGAAACTCTGTTAAACATGCAGAAACCCTGTTAAAAACCCCATGTGAGAAACTGAATGATTAAGTGCAATTTACGATGAAAAAAGATAGAGTAAACATATTTCTTTCCCTTGTGTAATTTTTTTTCAGGGACAAGGTATATTTTGAAAATTTATCGTAGAATTATAGCCAAAAGGCTCATTTCTATCAGTAGTCCCCTTGCCATAAGGAGCATGGATGTTATAAAGCAAACGACAATAAAAGCATTAATGGAAAAAAAATTAAAAATTTAATAAAATACATATAGAAGCTTTAAAAAGCTATAGAATACACATTGCCAATATCCACACGTTCTTATGTTGACAAATTTGATTGTGAGTTCAAACCATCTATTTTCATGTAGGTTTGAATGTAAGACATGGACACACTTATCGTTTGTGGGATTGTTGTATCGCTTCATGTTTAAAATAATTTGTTCTTAATTAGAAAACAACATTTTGTTGTAAATGTCAAAGCACTAACGTATGTGATACCTGCAGGAACAGTTTTAATCTCTGTGTGTTTATTTATTGATTAATTATTTATTAAAGCTAATTAATTATTTAATGTATTTATCAAAGCTAGTGAAAGTCAAAATCCGCCCAAAATATTACCATCCATTATTTGAGCAAAAAGCGACATCAACTTGCACCGGTTCGTATATTTACCAACATAAGAAAGACTCATCAGATGAATGGCAAATTATGACGCTCCTACGCTTGAAATACAGAACTGATGATAGAATGAAGCAAAATAAACAAGGGCTGCATGCTCATAAAAACATTGATAAACAAATAAACTGGCAGGGAGCAGAGGGAAAATAAAAGTATAATCTTATTTGGCTCTTTTGCTTTCAGGCATGCACTCTTCCTCTTCCGTTGGGGGGGAAGCGCCGACAGGGGACGGACGCAGATAGAAATGAGAATGTGACGGGAGTATAGGAGGCGGGGGGGAGGAGGGTTGGGGGACGACCGTTTCCTGAAGCCTAACGGAGGTGTCAGAAAGCACAACCCCCAACCTTCAGGTGGCAGCCCTGGCAGGCCCTGTGTGCCATCTTGCATTTGACAGGCTGACAGTCAGCCAGTGAGGCCACAGATTGCAAAGATAAGCACGGACGGATGATATGCTCGCTGAGGAAAATAAACACTCACGGTTGACCGAGCTGAGGACCAATGTCATCAACTGTGGTAAATTACCGTGCCAGTTAGTCTGCTAGCAGGCAACAGACACCTAATCAGTTATTTTCTTTATACTGCAGCATGTTTAAACCTTTTACCTTATTACTCTGCATAATGACTGCATCTTAATGACAAAAGTTGTTGCCAAATTGTATGGAAGTGGACAATTTGGTTCTCATCCAAAATGCGATTGTTCAGCCTCTGCTGAGGTCTACTCGACCCTTTTAGTGAAAAAAATACAAATAAATAAATAAAAAACACCTTTTACGGACCAAATCAGCTTTTATGTACTGCCAGAGCATTCAAAGCTTCTGCCTCTGAAACTTGAATTTACATGAGGCTGCTCTGATTTTGGTTTCTCAAATCATTAAATGTTTCCACATACCTCCTGCAATGTGCTCACAGACTAGTCTCTGTTTGGTGCATTGAATCAGTTACCCTTCTATTGATATTTGAGGTGTCCTGCTGTGTGGGCGGTCATTGAATGCATCTCACTTTAACTGCATGAATGAGAACAGAACTTGCTTTCTTTTGCTTCTTCAAGTTGCTATTGATTGTTGAATGGAAGTACTTTTTTTTCCACAACCTTGTTCATAAAACTGAAAATCTCTTGGCACAATATTTGCTATCCCACACTGGAAACGCGCCACCAGAAAGCTCAGCTTGATAAAGTCTGATACGTGGTTGTAGTTATGGTGATATAAAAAAAAAAAGTTTAAATTCCTTGTAAGTTGTTTTCGAACAATATGACCACAGTGTAATTGACATTCCACATGGCTAAAATAAATGGCGTGCTTGTTTAAAAAATAAATAAGACCGTGAAGGTAATTTCGAACCAAAACAATGGGCTTTGCGAAATCTGTCAGGACTCGGGACACAAGCCTCAAAATCAAGTCCCGGTTATACCGGGAGCAACATTAGCTATTTACTACAAGCCTAACATAACACTAGAAAAACTCTTATGAGGCACATCTTACGACAGGAACACCTGGCAACATTAACACCAGCCTGTTTGCCTGGTTCACAAATAAAAAGTCAATGTGACGGAGGTACTCACAAAAGACTTACAAAGTACTTTAAAAGCCACAGTGAAGATGAGAGAGCCGAGATTTTTGTGGATTGTGTGCAAGTAGACAAATATTAGCGTGGAGGGACAAACATTTGGTTGTCCTTGACTCTCGTCCTGAAACATCAGCAACAAAGTGCATTGTATATATTCCTACTTCAACTAAGATTGGCTTGTGCCAAAGGGTATTTTGAGCATGAACCAGCCATTTTGATTGTATTCCCTATTCAAGAATTGCTTTGCACAACTATTAAACAAGTGCAGCTGGCAACAAAAACACACTTTTTTAAATGTTTTATTTTGGTTTGAATATAACTATAATTTCACTACCTAATTTTAAGAAAATCTTTCAAAAGATTTCCATGCTAATTATAGGATGAGGAAAAGAGGTTAGGCTGGCATTAACTATTGTATGTTGTACTTGATTTTACATGTTTTTTTTTTTTAATAAAATATTCAATGTGCCTCCACTAGTCTTAAAATGGCATTCTGATTAATATTGTGTCCGTCAAATATTCATTAAGCAGAAAAATCCACCAGCTTTTATATACCTCATTTTGCCACAAGGTATCAACTGAGAGTGACATCACAGTTGCTCTGCGCCCAGGTAACGGTCATGTGGTCATGCAACTTTTGCAAGCTGAGCTGTGATTGGTTGTTATTTCAACCCTGAACAATTGTGAGGTCATTTTTACTTGACAATAAGTGGCAAAAAGGCAACCATTAAGATGAATAAAAGCGGATGGATTGTGTTGTTGAATTCATATTCTACTCACAAAGCATTATTCAGAATATCATATTTTGACTGGTTGGGCCTCATTGAACATATTACTGTCAAAAAAACAACAAAATCCTTGACTTTCTCCTTAATGACTGAGGGCAAAGGATGCGATCTAAATCATGATACCGAAAATCCTCCATTTCACAATTAGACACGCAGATTTAAAAAAAATGATGCAATAATTGGACAAACGTATCAAAGTTGAAACCATGAAGATGCAAATCTTGTGCTTGAAACTATTTTCTTGATTCCCATTATCCTTATCTAGCCCTTGTGGGCCCAATTGAGCTTTTTGGGACTGGCCATGTAATTACGGGCTAAGTGCGCTTTGATAGCTCATTAGCGGCAAAGGAACCCATCATTATATTTGCCCCTCACAGCTGCTTATATGTGTATGCAAGTGCAGGATAACACACCAGGTGAACGAGAATTTCTATAATCAAGGAACACTTGTAATTAGAGAAGAATCAAAATATCCTCAGGGTACGTGAGAAAGAATAACACTGGGGCGTTATGTTTGCACATACTTTTAGTAGTGACAAATGCGGACTACTTCCAACCATTTCAATCAGTACTCTCGCTTGCATACTAAACGGACCAAACTTGTACTGGGCATTCCTCATTTGAGAGGACGATTGGTTCTCAGCGGTGGGAAAGTGAAGACAGACTTTGGGGGGTCAAAACCAACTGTGATCATTGAGTGGGTGAAAAAGGCAGAGCTTTAAAACGGTGAGGACAGAAAGGCAGAGTGAAAAGTTGACTCCAAGAGAAGAGGCAAAACAAAAAGTCTCAAGAACAAGAAAGCTATGGAGATGAAAGGAGCATGTGGTCCTGCCAAAATATTTGAAAGGATCCAAACATGGTAGAAATTACACTGATAAGTAAATTAGTGTTTGAGTGATATGATGTTTTAGTGTTGTCAAGAGATTAAAAAAAAAAAAAGATTAATTAAGATTTGAAATTCGTTGACATAATCAATTATTTTAATCTTGCCTAAAAAATTGTGTAGAGCAGTCCTTCTCAAATAGTGTGTGTGTGTGTGTGTGTGTGTGTGTGTGTGTGTGTGGGGGGGGGGGGGGGGGGCAAGAAAAAGGCTATTTTTTAATAAAAATAAGGAATGACGTCTTGTTTTAAATGATTATTTAATTCAGGTATCTTTGATGTAATATTTTCAGTTTTAGACTAACCTGTAACCTGTATAAATGCAGTCAAAAGTAGCTAACAGTTTAAAGTTAACTATTAATATAAGTATTACTTTTTGTTTCGTTAAATATGATACCGTTTTAGGTATAATCATACAATTTTATGTACAGTATTTCTATGTTCGCCACGTTGAGATAGGCAGCCCAAAAGTAGTATTAGTTGTTTTAGTATTACTAGTATTAGTTGTATTAGGTTGCACTATGCATTATAGGACCTTTTTTTTAATGACCTGTACCTAGGGTGTGTGTAAAGTATTGACCTCCGGGTATATGATTATTATTACTCACTCATTGCTTGTAAATATTAAGATTTCCTTTGTTTTGACTGACTTGCAAAATGAACTCAAACTAAATTCATGATATAAATTTAAGGATACAATGTAATGTTGTGGATTTATGTGTATCAAATAATGAAACCAGTGTTATGTGTATATAACAGCTGTAAATGGATGAAATAAACAAAGGTCAAAAGTTAAATATTCAGCAAATATGAGCCATTTGGTCAATTATTTTTTGCTGATGTTTGAAGGGCCATAATCGGCAAATTTAATGGGCCAGCTGATTAATCGGTCAGGCCCTAATAAGATTATGCTGTAGGTCAATGGTTGAAAGCGTTTGAAAATGATTTACTTGGTATTGTTTTTATATTACATTTCAAGACTCTGTTGCTTGAACAGGAATGTGTATGTTGCCCTTCTATATCAGCTGTAGTTGTAACTGGAGTGGCTGATCACACTTCAAGTGTGAAACAACGCAAATATCTATTTTGGAAAATGTGCCTGTGAGTCAAACGCTCTACACTTTTCTCAGTTGCCTGCCAATGAGGAGAATTTACCAACTAAGCACACCCCCATGCAGTCGTTCCAATACTAAGCAGTGCGTATGAGAAGGCAGCCAGAAAAAGCACGCATGATTACAATACCAACAGGCTATACTATTTTTTTTCCACATCCCTAGCATACAGAATGCCAAAAAAAAATGTGATTATATTTTGATTATGATGAAATGCACGGTCCCCATAGTGCACCAATCCTGCATGTGCTAAATCCATATACGCTCCAAATGTGTGAACCTGTTGGTTGAACTGCTGAATAATTAGATCCCATAAGGGATGAGATGACAATAGCCTCCAATCCCAGACATCCTCCTACTCTCCACAGATGGGGACCGCTTAGAAGTCTCTCGATTCCAACTTTAGAGCCGCATATTGGAAAAAAGCAAATAAATGATGGGAAAGATCTCCTGGAAGTCAATGGGCCTCTATCAATTTGTCCCTTGGCCACATGTCTTCGGGAAAGGAGAGGACGGCTGGGAATTGGAATTGCTATCCTGACTACCGGTGCCTCTTCAGACCAGCTGAAGTATCCTTGAAGAAGAAGATTGTGCTGCTGTGTTGTCACTCCGAGTGACTAAAAAGGGTTTGTCGGTTCCGTTCATGAATGTCAAATGATCTACATGTATGTGCAGTTTCCCAACCAGGGGTAGGTGAGCACTTTGCAAGGCATATGAAGAAACCTATTAAAGCTCAAGTGACTGATGAAAATGAAAAATGATGATGATATCGCTGATGAAAATGAAGTGCATACTATGGCTCTGAATAGGATTAGTGTTGCCTCTTTAAAAGGGACTTAACAATTCTCATGTTGTTGTAAATACCAGATTTCATAGATTGGTAGAGAGCCCACTCGATTGCGGTGTTTAACTTTGATGCAGTTTTTTCGTCTGGGTTTGAAAAGGTTGCGTTTGAATGCACCGCAGTCACAATGTAGTTAGCTGCTAGCACAAACGCTGGAGACTTGTGCCGTATCATGCAATGACACCAAAATAGACTAGCGGTTTCTTTGCATAATTAATCAGTGAATGAATTCTGTATATTTTTATTTTTGAATGATGGTGTGTTGATGTTGGTAGCTCTGGAATATGACTGCAATAAAAATGGAGTCATAAGGGATCACACTCCTCATCCACAGCTATGGAGGACAGCTTCAAAATACAAGCTAGGCGTTTAATTGTAGTCCATGTACTATTTAGTGTGTTTTTTTTTTAAGTTGAAGTTTTGAATGTTGTATGTTCCATGATTTTTTTTTTTTTTTTGTGGTGCGCATACCACAAATAAGTGTGTGAATGTTGTCACAACCATATACGTACAATTTAAAAGTTGCACACGCTCTGAGACGGGATGAATAATTTTACCAGCTCACACTATAAAGATGCATAACATTGCATTGTGGAGTCTTGGAAGAAACGTGAAGAAGTGGTGCTTAGGATTTAGGAGCTGTGGGCTGTTGCTAAATGAATGTAGATGTACATTTGTTTCTTTTATAACAAGCGGCCTTGTTAAAACAGATTAGATTATTCAATTAACGACTTTCCCAGATTTCTGTCACGCTGAATTAAACAGTGATCAATATTATGAGTGCATTAGTGCTAGCCAGTTTGTACTTCGCACCTTCTGCTCCCTAAACAAATTTAAAATGAAACCATCAAGTAGCATGATCGTTCATTATTGCCATTGGTGATCAAGTCATTTTGCGCAAATGCCGATTTGTAAGCGCTGGAGCGCGTCGTCTCCCGGTTCTTTAGATTTGTCATGAAACGAAAATCTAATGCTGCCATGTTAAAAGGGCTTAATTGCCGAAAGAACTAGCCGGCAACACTTGACTGATAATTCTCAACGGTCGATCGCGATAAAGGACACCTTTCACATAAGATGTAGTCGTCTGATCCCATTTGGCAATGTTAATTAATGACATTTCCTACAGTTTCTGCACCCTCCGATAAAGAGCGTCTTAAGTGGCGATAAGTACCGACGATTTGAAAAGAAAAGGGCAATATTTCTTATCTCGTGACGCTGCGCTGCAAAGCAAGCAGGCAGTCTTAAGTCATGTTTCTCTAAATTGGATATTGATTGTTAAAAAGATAAAGTAGTAATTAATGATATTTCCGCCCTGTGATTGAAAAAAGGGGTTAGGTCAGGTGAGCTAAAACTTCAAAGCCTCGGTGCGGGCTTGACTGCGGAATGAAATATATTTTTTAATATGCAGATTGTCTATGCGGCGGACAGTAAATCATGGAAACAATTGCCACGTAAATCGAGGGTCTAACGCCTCCTCCGGGCTTTTAATTATGATGTTCTCACGGAGCGCAGCGTGGGAGGAAAAGAGGTAGTGAAAGGGAGCCTTAAAAAATGCCACGAAGATTTCTTGTAGACAATGGTTCAAATGATGGAATGAATCTCCTGTAGCTGGACATGAGATCACAAACCGCATGGTGCCGCACCTTGCAACTAAAGTCATCCACCGCTAGATCAGACGCCTTATCATCGCATTCATCTCGGCGCAGCACGCTGTTGTTAATACATTAGCTTTGCTTCAGAGCTCATAATAGTCGCATACATCAAAACAAATCTGGCCGGAGTCCTGCAGCGTGCTGGAAACAAATGGCTAGTTTTATTCTATTATTCACCATTATTCATAGCCTTTGCTATGACCTGGAACAGTTAGAGCCCATTTGTGAGGTAGAGACCTTCTGCCCAGATTAATATTTAGACCGTTTTGAGTCTAAAAATGTATGAATATTTCAGATACTGACATATGTTAGGAATCTGAAGCAGCCTCCTCCAGGAAGCACCAGCAGCAGAAGAAGACTCTCAAAATGCCAAGAGTTTATTAACTCATTCGCTGCCTTTGATGACTTTAGATGTCAAAGGTCGTTTTTTTCTTATGAACGTTTGGATACCACCTTTTCTCAGACCAAAACCAGTAAGAGAACTCAACTCTCGAGTAGTCACCAATTACTGCCCCAAGTATCGATACCGCTTAATATGTTTAATCAGCGTCACATTTTTTTGGCGTCCAAGTTCGAGCCATCTGATTTTGTCAGGTTCGCGATGAGGATGTAGGGAGAGAGTGTGCGCCGCAAAATAATAATTCAACTGTGAAAAGAAAAAATAAATGAATAAACAAACAAGACCAAAATAATAAACATAGGAACAATTGAACATGTGAAATAAACTTACAACAAAAGGCTCATATGCATGACTGTAAAATAACAAAAAAAAACATTTTAATGGTAATAAAGTCTGCTGTATATTTATCACAAAATTGTGCAAGCTTTGAGCTGTTGAAGTAGCTGATAGGAAAAAAAAAATGCTTCCTGGTTCTTCCAGGACTCATGTTAGAAAAGATATACCGGTCGTTCAAATACAAACTACAACGTTTTCCCTCATTTGTGTGGAAGGGTTATGGGGGTGAACCACATAGGCCAGAAAGTTATTCCAGCAGGTCAAATGTTCTTCTCAGTAAGAAACCGTGGCATGTGCAGGGAATTGTAAATATGTGCGTTGTCATGGTGAAGTAGCCATGAAATGGTCACCTGGTCTGGGGAACAGGACAAATTGGTTTGTAGGTGTGCTGGTTGATAAAGAAGAATGCTTGCAGCTTGTAGGTTAAGTTTGAGGTAAACAGTACCAGGCATAAGTTTGGAAACACTTTCACATGCTCTCAAAAGCATGACAGTTAAAAATGTTAAGCTATGACCTCTTGAAATTTTACATGTGAGCTGAAGGTCATTCCAAAAGCTGACTGATAAAATAAGATGTGCAAAGCTATTACCAGGACAAAAGAATCAGAAGAAGTTTTGATTAACATGTATCAAATGATGCCATTAATATTTCTTCATAATCTCACTGACTTTATTCTAAATCTAGAATTCAGGAAAGGTAGTAATAATGGAAAAAAAAATCCCCCAAACTGTTCAAATAACCCAATTATGGCTTATAAAATCTCTGACATAATATTTGGATGAATAAGACTGAAATTACTGAGTACTTTGAGGAAAAACAACCCAAGGTTTTTTTTTGTTTTTTTTTTTGGAAAACAACCCAGATTTGGGTCAAATTGACGCACATATTAGCTTGGTACTTTTTTTTTTTTTTTTAACCTATACACAACCATTACTCATTTATTCATGTAAAGTTTAAATCTGGATTTTTAATTTCTCATTTATGTTTAGAGTTGTAACTTAGAATCCTTGCCATTCCCATCGCATGTTTTAATGAAGACTGAATTTGGAATTGGACTCAGTTCAAAGAAAAGTAGTTGATTCGAAAATAATTATGTGTTAAAACATATATATTTGGGTCAATATGACATAACGTTCTGGGTTGCTTTGCAAAAAAAAAAAAAAAAAAAAAAAAAACTAAGTAATTTTTTTTACATTTTGGATATATTTGTGGCCCATATTTTTAATTGGATTTTAATAAGTACATATGCCTGTGTCAAAATGATGGACATAAAAAATGCATTATGCATTCCGGGCAACTATATCACTATATGCATTTTCGGGAGAAATGTAGTGAACTCAAACCAGCCACGGACTGCGGCATACTTGCAGGCACGGATGCCCAGACTGAACACGCAACGCCATCTGTTTTCCCAGACTATCATTTAACATGGAAATGTTAACAATTGTTTTCAAAAACTTCCAGTTTGAGAGCAGATGCTAAGCATTGTTCAGTAAACAGACAGTCAAACGGCATTCTTTTCAGTGGGACTATCTTGTGTAAACAACCTTTTGAGCTTTCAGACAACATCCTCAAAAGTGAAAGGATGCATTTCCATATAGATTCTGAGCATTCTGATTAAATGGACTACAGGCTACACCAAGTCTTGTTTCAAATCATTTGCTGTCACTAAAAGGATACCTTTAGTGGTGATGACAAAGAGGCTTCAGAGTTTGTTTTTTTTTGTTTGTTCCTTGATTAAATCAAATTCACATTTAATCTTGTGATGTTTGCCTTGCAGGATGTTGATAAATTGATGGTGACAGAGCAACGCTGAGCTCGTCTTTACCAGAAATACATTTTGCTGCCCACTTAGCAATTTGTTTGCATGCGTAGTTACTGTTGTATTTTTGTCAGCTTGGCAGGTTGTTGCCAAATTTTTTCGGGATCCATTTAGAAAATTGACATTGATTCTTTTCATCCAGAAGTCAAAGAATGGGAAAGTTTCGCCAACACAATTTGGCAGGTATTGAAGCTCTATTCCTAAAATTTGAAGATTTGCTATCAGATGCCAATTCGAAAGGAAAAAAGGACATGACTTGGTAGGGCCCGACTGATATGGATTTTTTTTTAAGTCGATACAGAGTTTTGGCTGGAAAAAAAAAATACAGACTGTTGACTATCATTCAATTAATTCCAAATTGTATAAAATATAAAATGGCAATTGTTTTCTACCAACTTCGGTTCACAATTGACATGGTGCCAAAATTGAGTTCGTAGAGCATTGATCCTTGTCATATGTGTTTAGTATGTTACTAGTTTTGTTATGTTACTAGTTGAGGTTAGGGTGTCATATTGTTATATGTTGTGGTGTGGTTATGGTGTGTTATGCTTGATTTATGTTGCACTATGCATTATAAGAGTTTTTTAAACAAAAGGTGACTTTAGATTGTGTGTAAAATAACCACACCCAGGTCAATTCTTTATACAACTTCCTTTTATTGCCTACTTTATTATTTGCTCAACTGTGGAATGTATTCTGCTCAGGGAAGTGAACAGAGCAAGAATTTCATTATTACTCTGCATATGACAATAAAACTCTTGAATCATTGCTAACCTATTCATTGCTTGTAAAATTAAGATTTGCTTTGTTTTCTACCGAGTGACCTTATTAACAAATTTCATGACAGATACTTAAGGATGAAAGGTCATATTACAGATTTATGTGTCGTAAATGATGATGCTTGGGTTACATGTACACAATTGCTGTAAATGTTAGAGTACATAAATGTAAATAGCTTAAATAATCAGCAAATATTTGAAGAGCCATAAATGGTATATTAATCAATTGGGCCCTCATTTTTTGCGATTTCTCTTGAATTTTTTTGATTCTATCTTTTTAGAAAAACCAAATAAATGTACCATTGAGCTGATTCAAGGAAAAACAGTATAAATATTGTAAAATATTAGCTTTGACGTGCATTTATAAAAGAGGAAGTGAACTACTTACTACCGCATAGATGTTCCGATAATCAACAGAGAATTACAGCGGTCAGAACACTTTAGTGCCACCTGTTTCCAAACAGCGTCATTAGAGTTAAGTAGTGCTTATGCACCCGCATGTTAAAAACAAGAGATGCTGATATCGTAAATGTATTAAAGAACTACTTCACTAAATTACTTTAATAAAGTTGGTTTGATACATTTCACTCAATGTGATGTGGATGGTGACTAAAATAATCCCTCTGGTTGAAAAACACAAGAAATGAAGAAAAACGTGATCATATAAATGATCATTTAAAACAACACTACATAGTGGCGACACAATCTTGTTCTTTTATGCCAATCGGTATTTGAATGGGATCCTTCTATAGTCTACAATACAGGACAATGTTTCCTCATATGTTCCAGGCTTAGACGTGTTTATTCACACAGCTGTCGGGAATTCATAGTACCAATTTATGAAGAGGCCTTCACTGACCTTTACGACATGCTTGAAGAAGGCCGGAACAAAAATCCAGTGTTGCGTGTTAATTATTTGACAAAGAACTAAAACAATGGGTGCTACAACGGGGAGCGCTGTTAACTTGCTCCAGCGGACAACACTTGCTGACTAATTGAGATACTACGTCATTAGCACAGGCCGTTATTTGAGGAAGCGACATTATTTCACACAAGTGGATTATACGACAGACTATACGTTAATGATACAAGCAGCAGAGCATATAACATTTTTGGTTGGCATTTGGATCTCATTTTGGTGGGTTGGGGCAAGTCCGAGGTCAGACACCGCATATTTTTTAATCAGCAAACAAATCCGAACAAATAAACTTCAGGATTAGGTATACAAGGGTAATTAGGGTGAGCAGTAAAGTCCAGTGTAACAAAACGGGAGGCAAAAGCATTAATTGTCTACTATCTTCGATTATGACTTCTGAACATTTAAGAAAAATTGCTAGCTGAACTTCTCAATAGTAGGATTTCATAACATGTAGAAAATAATTGCATGCTATGAAAAAAATTCTGGACCAGACCAAAGCTGAATCTGTAAAGACAGTGCACATGTGCGGCAGGCATATTGCTTTTGGACAAAAAAAGGAGTGGTAGCGGCAGACAAGTGTATTTTGAAGGGTCAAAAGTTGTAAAGCCAATTGCTGCGAGGCATATTATGGTTACAACTAAACAGTGCTGCTTTGGTAATTACAGAAGTGCCTCACCAAAGTAAATCACGGAGGTATCTTTAGAGTAGGGCTGCACAATTATGTACAAAATAATAATTGTGATTATTTTGGTCAATATTGAAATCACAATTATTAATCACGATTATTCATCATGTTAGGTCAAATATGTCTATTTATTGAACTTTTTTAAACAAGCAGTATATAAACAAGGCTTCAAGGCTTGATGCTTATGAAAAACAATAATAAACTAAAATAAATAAAGTAAAAATAATTTTTATTGTATTTTTAAAAAATCACCTAAGACATGGCAAAAACTTAGCACACAGGGCAACACAGTTAAATTACTTGCTGAGTGCAAACCAATGAAAAAAATGAACCTTATTTAGAACCAAGCATATTATTTACTTTTGAGCAAATTTGAATCAATTAGCAGTCAAAATGTAATTTTCGGTCATTTCAAACCAAATGTATTCCAATTTTGGGTCTCAGTTGACTGCTGACTGTATATGTTAGGAATCAGATGAGAAACTCAATGCCACGAGGTGAAAAAAGCAGAGGCTTTTGTCATGCAAAAAAGGGGGGAAGCATTGCCCCCTAAGGGTAGACTGACAAAGCGCTTGATTTGACAACTGTGTAGCTGGCTTTTCAAACGTTAATATCGCCAAGGATCATCTTACTTAATCGTGGCAGCCAATATCGTGATCGCGATTAAAATTCGATTAATTGTGCAGCCCTACTGAGAGATATTCAGGGGTTCAGGGATTTACAATGAAACATGTCACCAAAGACACTTATACGTGATCTCTACATTTAGATGAAGGAAATGGACACACCAACATCTAAAAATCCAGATCAGTGATTGCCACATCAGTGCTGTGTTTAATATTTCTAACTTCACAGATAGAAGTAGGTTTTTTCAAGAGATTATTTTTCAAGGGTATGGAGTGCATTATTGGAAATTTAAGAAAAGGGGCAAGTTATAATACATATTTTTCACACTGCAGTAGCTGTTACGTGACAAAATACTTGCTGGTCATGAACTAACAGCCCCGAATTAGCAGGTAAAAAGTATAATGTCACTCATTCACGAGGCACCCTGAATGTCTATTGTCACCAGTAACTTTTCAATGCTCCTAAAAACTGTATATGTTAGAAAAGCAGGTGCGGAAATTGGATTAGGGCAGCATGCAGGATAAACAAAGAAACGTGGTAGGCAATAAGTTCACTGGTTATCTGCCACTTGCTTGTGACAGGATGATGGGAGGAAGTAATAGCGCATAACAAGGAAGTCAACAACAACCAATTCCAACTTTCTTTGAGAGAGGCGACAGTAAGCCGCGCGACTCAAGTCGGGGGATTTAGAAGATAATCGACTTTAATACAAAAGTGGGGGTGCCAAGGAAAGTGGCTGGATGGAGAGGAGTCATTACACTACAGGTCTTTGCACGGGCAGGTCAGGGTCTCATTGCTGTAATGAAATATGCAAATGTTTACCCAGGTACACAAACAGATTTGGGCTGAAAAAAGTGCTTTGGATTTTCTAGTAAACAAGCAGTGTGTTATCAGTAGAGAAGAAATAACACAAACATATAATGCAGACCGTAAGATTCTTACAAGCAGTGGAGGAAGTATTGGAGTACAAATGTTTATTCTATAATTGCTCCCTCCATTTGTAAAAAGGCATTTGTGCTTTTCACTTCTTAACTACTCAAACTTTGTGAATGATGATACAATGGTACTTTATACAAAAAAAAAAAATGGTTAAGCCAATCAGGTTGTCTTGATTGATCGACATCTTATAACATTACAATAATTATATGTGGTGCGTCACAAAACCAGGGTATTGTCGGCAACTATTAAATCATGATATTGACATGTTCTAATTGTACATCAAATTCCCTTTAATATTTCGTATTATATGGCAGTAGCTAGAAAATTACCAACTTTGAACATTGCCATGTTAAAATCCAGAGTTTAGGGTTTAATTTTATTTTTGAAGGGACAATGTAATCACACGTTAAATGGTGAACAAAACATTCATTCATTTAAAAAGAAACAGCAAATTTCAACAATATGAAAACATATTTTCTATCGCACCACTATTTATTTATTTATTTTTCAATAGTAGCTCTTGTAATCTGCAATTATATTACGTAGTATGTGCCTTCCTAACAGGTGACTGACATCTTTCCCCACCATCTTTGTGCTACGGCTACCCAAAAGAGAAGAACTTAACAAACACAGTGTAGTAGGAGTTTTCTTGCAATTTTAGTGAGAGACATAGTGCGTGTGCTTCAAAATCATTGCATTTTCTTAGTTCGCCGTTAGATGGCACTACATTCTACTCAGTTAATTTAAGTACATTTTATTTGTATATTTTCTACATTGACCTCAGTAAAGTATTGAGTCAATTATTCTACTTTTACCTGAGTATTTATTACACAAAAAAACTCAAGAACAGAATGTATTTTATACCAGTATACTTGTAATAACTGATGAGATACTATATAATCACTGGTAAAGCAGTAATAGCAAGAGTCAAATATGTGTATCTTAACTATTTGTTTTCCAGGCTAACAACGAAAAAAAGGCAGTGGTATGATCCTATATCGCGAAGGTGAGATTATTCCACCCATATTTGTACCTCGTGCCACTTTAACCCACAAAATTATGCAAAATGACTCATTATAACGTCCTATGTGGATGCTGTTGCATACGTCAACGTCTTCCTCAATTTGTTCTCTGAGTGTGATTGTGACAGTGACCTTTTCCTCTAAGAGAAGGTCGATGAAATAACTAAAGCATGCATGATGAGTAGAAGAGGAAGTAGAAACTGCACAAGCTACATTACCATTGTCATTCCTACACAAGACAAGGTGAATTCACATTTATTCTCATTACTGGCAAAATTGGCATTGACAAAAGGTTGCTTTTGCCGTCTTGGTTACCCAAGAAATAGAGTGTTGTGAAGAGACATCTTGGCCATGGACTTTATCCCCAAGAGGACAGTCTGTTTGGTCCAGCTGTTCTTTGACTCCAATTACCGGTGACAATTCAGAGTTTACAGTGTACATCTGTCTATTATCTACAATGATTATGCACTCCAGTGTTGACATTAAACTGCTTTAAAATTTGAGTAACGCTCATAACTTTGAAGTGGAGTCTGCTAGCCTATGCCGTTTTCATAAGTGGCTGAGAACAGCCGGTCTCCAAGTGCGTGGCTCACAGCTTTGCGAGAGGAGCAGCTGATCAAAGGAAGAAAAAAATATCCAACCATTCATCCATCCATCCACAGTATATAGTACATGTATATATGCAGTAAATTTTCAACACCCCAGTTGATTTTTTTCTAATGGCGAGGGCACAGCTCTGAACGCCTCCTTCAGCCTGGAACCAAATAAGCAAACCAACCACAAGCGATCAGCATGAGGATGAGTGGCTAGAGAATATGGATGGATCTTTATGATGAAACCACCTGCAGATCTCACCATGTTAATTGGAATATTAAAAAGAAATAATCAAACCTATTTTTAACAGGAATTATATGGGCCAATTCCATCATTTTTAAAATCAATTCACATAATATATCTGAATTGAACTACTAAATTAAATGGCATTTGCTCTAATATTATAACTCATTAAGTTCTTAAATATGTGAGTGGTTATCTGTTCATATGTCCGTTCTTACGTGCTGTTTCCTTAAAACTACCAGTTTTTTTTTTTTTTTTGTGGTACAAATAAAGGCTTTCTATATGGGTGCATTATTAGGTCATGGGTAATTTTGCATTATATTAGAGAGGTGATATAATTTACATATTGAGTAAATCATAGTACAGTACTGTAGTAATATAGTGCATAATTTATGTAAGAATTAATTACCGCCAACAACAAGAGCATGGCAATGAACCGCTATCATGCAAAATAAGTAGTTTGTTTGTATTACAAATGGGAGACAAGCACATATTATTTATGACATATTAACAGTGTTGTTTACAGTCTGCATGCATTTTGTCTCCTTCCACACAGAGCCCATTACCTTTTCCATTTCTCAGCTGATTGAGTCTCAGCTATGAGTCTAAACAGGACGATATGAACTTGACATAAGCAGCGGAGGGGAAGTAATTAATTCGCAATCATTTTCACAGTCACAATGAGTACACTTTGAATGACAAGGTGCTTTTTGAGTTCATGCAGGGCATGCTTGAGAGTTTTTTTTTTTTAAAGTTTTGTTTCGGAAGAAACACAAAAAAACTCCTTTAAATATTGCAAAGAGAAAAATCCGTCCGAGCAATAAACACATGAAATTGAATTTTGTATCGCCTAGATAACATTTTTCATCAAGGCCAAAGCCTGAGGATGGCGGAGTGAGGGACATACACTGTTTGCTGAGAAAGATGGCGTGAGGATTGGCTTCAAGGGAAAAAGTGAAATGATGAGATCGCCATGGGCAAAACAACCCCAGAAGAGGAAAATAAACCTTTCTAATAAGGTGAGGGCAGAAAAAATCATGCAAGCCTCAATTTCAGCTGGTCAAATATATATATATATATATATATATTTGGAATAATTAGGAGCGTCATATGTTGAGGTCAGAGCTCCAAATTGCTAATAATTAAGCGTGGCGGGCACGCCAGTGTCTTGACAAAGAATAATGGGGATTAACTAAGATAAAAGCCTCACAAAACTTCACTTCATAATTAATACATAATAGCCTGTAGGCCTTCAGTAAAACGGGGGTCAAAAATAATACAATTAGCTTAAATGAGTAGGAGAACCTCTCAAACTGAACGGCCCTGTGGTGACATCACTGGAAAACTACAGCATATAATTCTTGGGGGGGGGGCATGGCGTCAGAAAATCTGAATATTGAAGGCTTCTAAATTGGAAACCAGCATCAAGTAACGAAGATGTGTTTGGCTTTATCTGTACTATTTGATAAGGCTTGACTTTAGGAGTCAGAATACACATGCATTTTTCTACTTCCATTTGGGTTTTCATTTGGACATGTGAGGGCATCAGCATTTGTTAGTTGAGGCTTTGCTGTTTTTTTTTTTTTAAATAAGTATTAGTCTGCAATACTTTATAAATAAGCGTAGCACATGTTTACAATGATAACAGCTTGTACGTAGCAGCATGTATCCACACAAACTACCGAAATCTACCTTATCCAAACAACAAAATGATATGGACTTAAGTTGTTGTCTTCCTCTTTGGCATCTTTCAGGGCTTTGAACAGAAGCTTAAAGGATGAGCTTGTGAAAATCTAGTCTAAGACTTTTTTTTTTTTTTTTTCTAAAGGACCCACAGACACATCTTTCTTCAAACAGAGGACCCGACTTCACAAAGGGTTTTATGCGTGGAGGGAAGAACAGATACGGAGGATATATTCCTATTTAATTCATTGATTCCTTTTCGTAACATTAAAGGGAGCTTATACTTTGGGTACTCATAGTGTACTTTGAGATTCCCTGTGAGGAGGGGGATGTCACATAACCATAGAAAGCATCAAACTAAACTCGAGCAGAAGACTCAAAAACTGGACTTTATTCAGTATTTTATTCAGAAGCTAGATTGTGTAACAAAGAGATATATGTCATTGAGATGAAAGACAATTTGCACCTGTATATAAGCTAAAAAAGCTAAAATGAAGGCTTATGTTTTCCAAATGAGTCACGATAAGAATTTAGCATTATGTTGCTTCATGTTTCAATTTATCTGCTCTTAAATCGAAAAGAAAACAGTCTTTCCATCACTGCATTAAAAAGATTGACATTTGCTGATAATTTGAAGAACCCTGTTAAAATATTCAACCATCTGAAATGCCTTCACCTACTCCCATTTGAGAACCAGTGGTTTTAAACCACAATCAAAATGATCACACCTGAACAAACAACAGAACAAAAATGTCCATGCCATCGTCTCGTACTTTATTTTGTTATTTAAGTTATTTCGTATTTCTGCACCTTCCATCTCACGTGGTGGCCATTTTGCCTTTTGACAAAGATATCAAAGTGCCAAGGGTCTCAGTTTGCTGACCAATGACTAATACCCCAAAACAGGTGAGCCTATGATGTCATTTTCTGTCACCAGCAAGAAGCAAAATAGCTACCCTTTGATGTGAATAAAAAAACAGTAGATTTTGCTGGTTAATTCATATTCCACAAAAACAATATAAATGAGAATAAGCTGTGAAGACTCAAGGGACCTGACAGAACATACTATAGCAAAAGAAGTTTTTGAGTTGACTTCCCTTTTAATGTATGCACATATTAAGGACGCTGGGTGGAATATTTGTAAGTTACAGTTTACTAGTGTTACGCAAATGCAGCTACGGTGTCACAGAAAGATACTTTGGAAGCATGCTCCAAGCAAGGAAAAGCGTTCGCAAATACAAATACAAATGATTGAATACCATTGATTTCAGTGCATAATAGTGCGGAACCTACAGTAAAAATCTTGGGCAAATATGTCACCGCTGGTTAGTTACCCCGGGCTTCCGCCGACATAAGGAAAATAAAAACACAATTTTTACATTCAGGCAGAATGAAGGACAGCGATCCAGCCATACGGGATTAACGGGCACCACCACAACTCATGCAGCGGGCCATCCGCGATCGAAGAAAAACTACAAGCTCAGACAATTTCTTGTTGTATCGCGATGTGGCGTTTTCACTTTCGGCAGCTATAAGGAACATGGTTGCCCCCATCTGGGTGGCACTCACATAGTAAAAAAAAATATATATATATGTTGGTTGGATAGAAGACATTTATTTACACCTTATTGAAATTCAAAGTGAGTTTTAAGATGAATAACTGTCTTAATATTACATATTGTCACTTTAAGGGGAAGGATTTTCTTTGGATGAATTTCACATGGCTTGATTTTTATCACTGAAAACTACAACCACATCTATAAAACACAACAGAGACCAACAAGGCAAGTGCATAGCCATGAAATGGAACAAAGTAAATACGTGTGGAGGTGCGCATCGGATAATACCAGTGAACATATGTTTCCAACTGTGCAAATGCAAGCATGTGGTTCTTTTGCCTTTTCATTTTTTCTTTTTTTCGGGGGGGTGGTCCAAACAATGCAACAGAGTGGCTGGCAGCCTCGATCCTGTGCTCAGCTAACCTTCAAATGACATTAGGGGTCCCATCAACATATGATGAGTCACTGGCAACCTGATGTGATTTATTCAATCCTGCCGAGTAGCTTGGGCAGTGGGGAACAAATCACTTAGATGGAAGCCACGGAGCACCGACTGAGTGCCAGTGGGACTGAAAATGTGTCTGCCTGCACAAGCGTGCGTCCTTTTATCATTCTTTGTGCCTACCATCCATCAGCTTGGGTACAACAAGCCTCGGCGTGTTTTTGTGTGTGTGCATGACTCCCGTGTGCATGCTATATTAAGTTGCTGCTGAGAGGCTGCGTGATGTTGGATGTTCAGCCGCAATTCTGTAAAAGGCAACCTTTCAAAGCTTGACGCCGTTTTTTCACTTTCTCCGATTTTAGTGCTTTAGCGTGGTTTTGTTTTAATCACTTCTCTCTCAAAGATTCAATGGTTCACATCTGTGGCAGTGTTTTATCACAGCCACGGAGAATTTTTCCATTATCAATTCAGCTGATTTTCTTTTTATTATACAAATAATGTCTTGTTCCTCAATGCCAGTGACATAAATTGACAGGGAAAACAGTTATCGTACAATAACTAACTTATGAAGCAAATACTGATTACTGATTAAACAGTTGAGTCGTTTTAAAAACCTATAATGAATAAAATAGCATTTGTTTCACTATGTCAATCATAAGTAGATTTTCACTATTCCCAGACTAGCCTGGCATCTATTCCAGATGACTAACAGGGGTCAATTTTCAGTTCCCAGAATGCATTGCATGGCACAATTCATTTGGTTAGAAGGACTTTGGTTGTTGTCATATGTGTTTGTGTTACTAGGAGATGAATCATTGTCACAAATATGCTGAATTCATGTTGGCCGATGTATTTTACAATTGTTATTTATTTCCAACGTGTGACTTTGGGTTGTATGTCATATAGTGACATCCAGGTCTATTCTTTTACATAACTTCCTTGCCCTGTTCACTTAATCAGTGCTTATAAAATTGAATGTTTACAAAATGTTTTGAATGACAAGTACACAGAATTACCTCATCAATAAATTTCAAGATATATATTTTGGATTCAGGATTATGGTAAATATATATCATGGTGTAAATATATATTATGGTATAGCTGTATGTGCAGTAAATAATGACGTGTTACTTGTTGTAATGTAGACTGAAATGTAAAGGTAAAACTTCAAATAATAGGCAAATATCGTCAATTTGCTGATAACTTTTGGCCGATGTTTGAAGGGCCATAATAGGTTGATTTAATCAGTTGGGCTCTAATATACATACAGGATATTGCATTGTATCATATTTACTCTCTTGTATCGTATTTACTCTCTTGTATTTATTGCATTGAACGTATACCATTTCTAGCAGAATTAGTTGTCTAACTTTACAATGCATTGGCATTTCTCCTCATCAAAACTGATGTGACCACCCGAGATTCACCCCTTAATTTTTATCTTCTACTCGAAAGATGTATTGAGCAAATCACCAAATCTGTTAGTCATTACAATTGTTTAAAAATGGGTGAAACCCTCTGAACAAACGAATATATCGGTCAACAGCATTAGATAATTGGCTTGTAGTTTAAAAATAAATAAATGCATGTTCCACAGTATGCATGCCTCGTGGCAGTATGCATTTTTTTACTTTCTTGATCCCCCCCCCCTCAAAAAAAAGAAAAAGATGAATGAAAAACACTTAAACATCATAATTGATAGATGTAGCAAAACCCCCAAATTCAGCTAGCAAATGCGAAAAGTTACAGGTGAGCGGCTCCCGAATGTTGATGAGTGTCTTGAGATGATTCAAGAGAAACAGATTAGGCAATGGAGCGCTGTGGCAGATCGTTAGTCAGGGGTGTCTGGAGCAAAGATAAATGAAGTACCAGTGGGCTAAGCAGACAGAAGGAAGCGGCGCTGGGAGGAAATAAGAGCGAACAAAGCCGAGAAATGAGAGCCAACGCAATGATAGCAATAGTTAAGAACAGACTCATTGTTGCTCCAAGCCTTGCAGGGGAGCAATAACATGACCTAAAATTCACTTTAGATGCAAAAGTGAATTACTTGCACTTAATATGCATGTATTAACATTGTATTATCTACTACAATACATGCATATTCAATTTAACATGCCCTTCTTAAGGACGCCATGCATTTATCATTGGTTGTCCTTGTATGGCACCATGTATCATTTGCAAGTGCACCTTTTTAATGAATTCAATCCTCATACATTATAAATACATACTATGTTTGAACTGCAGAATATCAAATGCTGTACTAGCAATAGCAGAGTTGTGAAAGGGTGATGGAAAACGCTGCACATGTTCCGATGTGACTTGCGATAGAAAAGAAATCTATTATAAAACAGTTTTAAATTCATTTTCCAATACAAAATGCCTGCACTGCTGACATGGCACCTGTGAGGTCAACATGTACTTGGGATTTGCCCCAAAAAATGATTAAAATACAATACTATTACTGTATCTAATTAGTATCATTATAAAATTAAAGAATATTACAAGCATACCAAATAATAAATACTCTGTTTCAGGTAAAGCTCTGCAGTTGAGGTCAATTTTTGAGAAAATATTGGGAAATTTCCCACTTTGTAACTGTGCAACTATAATCTTTCTGAGTAAATAACACATAATAAAATGAACATAGTACAACAATAAAGTATGCCAACCAGAAGATTATGATTTTGAGGTTTTATTGCTTCTGTTTAAGAGAAGCGCTGATTAATTCCCTGGGCTGTAAATGGAGACATTGTTGTCTTGCCATAGATAATCATCCTTAGATTCTTTTCTAAGCTGCCGAAAAGGTTTTTTTGCGTAAAGAGATGAGGCTTCCATATCAGCGTGTTAAGGTTAGAGGTCATGAGCTCTAAGTGAGAAATCACATATTGCTGTCATAGTTAAAGAGAATCCAGAAATAAACCAAATTAGAGTCCTAGTAGCCTCATTCATGGCTCTGACCTTTGCACCTTAAATGTCTTTGCTGCACTGTAGAAGCAACCTATTTTCTGCATTTCTAGGGAACGTTATTGGTCGTTTTGAGATTTTGAAAAAAATAACCCATTTGTCCGTTTGAAGGAAATCCAATGAGTACTTTCCAACCTCCATTAGATCTGGGTGAATTTCATCCGTAATATTTGGAGTCCTTTGTCACGTAATTGGAGACTAACTTGTCCATTGGTTTGAATATGAGTGTGAATTGTGACGTGAGAAGGAGGAAACTAGAACTAGAACTAGACGTGTAAATTAGACTCATAAACTAGACTCGTAAAAATATACAAGCAAAACTGATCTTCAGATACACAGGCAAGGCTGTTTGACATAACTATTTGAGCGGTTTGAGCAGTTTAACTTAGCGCTTAAACTATCGGACATTGATCCTGTATAACATAATAAAGCAAACTGCAGAGCCATAGCAACTGCATGGTAACTGGTACGCTTAAAAAAAAAAAAAAAAAAGTTTCTTAATGAATAAACCTGTTGCTAAATTGATTGTCATTTTACTCTGTCATTATTAGCCAAATGAATGCAATTCAGTAACAATATGGACGAGTTCACCTGATTTGATTTCAATGAAAAACAAAGAAAAAATATCAACTCAAGTATGTTGATAGTGTAGAGTCAAAACATGTGTTTGGTTTTCAGTAAATTTTGACGAGACAACTCTTGGAGTGTTCCATCTTTGAGGCAGCACTGTAATACATTTTGTGACTGCGATGTTGCTTGTACTTTTGTGTGTCAGTAAGTATAATGCATAAGCTTTAAAGATGAGTCACTAAGGGGACACTGGCACTTCCTTGCTTTCCCATTATGTCTCGGTCTGCCTGGGATAGAGCGATGTGAAGGGATTATTTATGTGTAGAAACAAAGAAAAGAGCGACAAAAGGATGTGAATACTGCCGAGGCTGTGAACGAATGTCAAAAGATTGATGCTACCTACTTGCAATGAGCTGTAAATTAGTCTGAAGTGAATCGTCTCTGTTGTGCTGTTATAAGGAAAAGTGTTTTGGTCCCCTATACAGCAATTAAAGTTAAAGGTAACAATGATTAGTGTTTACTTTAAGGTACCACATTGTCAGAAAAAGGAGCATCGTAGAAGCCCACCTTTGTCCTCACACTCATGTAGCTCCTGGGGCTAATTATGTTAGTTATAGCTTATTGCGTTGACCTTTTTTGCTTCAAAGCTGGATAAGTGTAAAAAAAAAAAAAATATATATATATATATATATAACTCCTCTGAAGGTAATCATGGTAGAGTGACAAATGTAAGGGGGACATTAGATTTGTACAGGATTTTTGCATGTATCAGCAAATGCGCCCATTACTGTCAGATTTTATTAGGATGACAGAAACAGTATGTGTGTCTTTTCAAACTAAGAGAAAATTAATTGGAACATTAAGCAAATTACTGCTAAATATTGCTATAGTGTCTTCTTTTGTAAAACATTATATGCCTTTATTTCATTGAGTTTTATATGGATGCATGGTGACATTAGCAGTGGCGGGCAGCGAGTTTTCGACCTGGGCCTTGATTGAGCACCCAATCCACATCCACGCCAATCTACCCCAGCAAACATAGTACAACAATGTTCAGGTTTTTCCATTTTGGGAAAAATTTGCCTCGAAAATGTAGTGCCAGTAATGTACAGTCCTGTCTAGTAGTCCACCTCTATCAATAATCTCAATGGATTTGCTCTGAACCAACCAAATGACGCAAAAGTGCTGACAGATCCAAAATTGTTATTAAAATCCACAGTTGCATGACAATTGTGTCTAATACATCTACCATAAATGTTTTTTGGAATATGGGAGGAAGCTGGAGTGGCTGGAGAGAACCCGCACGGGCACGGGGAGATCATGCAAACTCCACACAATGGCCGGAGCCAGCTGGATTTGAGCTCGGCACTCTGAACTGTGAGGCGGACATGCTAACCACTTTTCCACCAAGCCGCCTTAAAGAAATAATAAATAAATACAGTGCTTGTGTTTGCTTGTGTCTTAATTTTAGGGGGGCCTGCAAACCTGAGTCTGAAGGCCTCATTTAATTTTACACTGGTATAGCAACACAAAGAACCTGAAGACAAATGAACCAAAATGAACACAAATGACTGGAGGCTGCACTTGCTTATTGAAACAAGAAACTACCATCGTAACCTAGCATCTCAACTTGCACGGATTTACTTTATCTTTAACCAGTAACACTTTCAGCTTGTGCAATCTATGGTAATGGCCAAAAATATATAGTTCCGCAACATACATTGTAGCACACTCAAGATTGCGTACCTCCCAAGAGTTACTATTTAGAAACACAAAAATGGGTTGCCCTTATATCAGACCTTGATATCAGACCTCTTGAAAAACAATGAACATGAAATGGATATCTGCCTCTGTGATTACGGCATAAACGGACCGATTAGGCCACAGCTGATGCGAATACAACAGCAACGCAATAAACCACGGTGGGGGAAAAAAAATGACCCGCGGTAAATAAAAACATAGAGGGAAAGCGAACAGCATTAAATATGGTACATTAGAGAAGCACAGAGCAATAAACACAGAAAAGAAATGCAGACAGATAAGTGGAGCGGAAACAATGTTACTTTCATTTCAACCAATATCGGTGGGGAAGTCAGTCCAGGTCATCTAAACGGTATGTAGTGTTTATTACTTTATTTATTTATTAATGTATTGTTTATTTTGGCTGTGTGTGCTTTGAAATGTGCAAACAGTGCAGACATTCAAATCCATTTAGTTGTTTTTAATTTGTTTTCACGGAATTTGCTTAAGGAGGCTTCTAAAAATCGCCTGAAGCAAGTACTTTGGGTAACTGAGTTGTAAAAAAAATCAACTATGTAGGTTTTGAAGTACGGTGGACCCCCGTGTTACAGCGTCCCTGGCTTGCGTTTTTTTCATGTTACGATGTGGAATACTGAGTTTTTTTCGTCCCCTCTTTACGGTATTTTCCCGGCTTTGCGAAAAAAAAACAACTGTCATGTTGTTCCTATGTTTTATTTATGATGTTTTCTGATTGTATACATGTATATTATATATACGTTACACTTGCTACACTATTTTGGTAAATTTAATATTATGAACAATTTTGATGTTTTTACCTGGGGTTCTAAACGCATTAGCTATTTAACATAGGTTTGGATTGCCCACCATACGGTGAATTCACCTTAGGACCCAAACAGCGGAACAGATTATTCTCATAACACGGGGGCCCACTGTACTAAAGCAACAGTAGGTAATAAAGTACTAAGGCAATCAATTACGTTAGGTTTTCTTTTCTTTTTTTTATAAGATGTATGTCTGAACCAGGAATTGAATGAGTCAAGCATATTTTTCAGGATTGTCAGGATTGTTTAAGGTTTGGATGTTATTTATTTAAAAACAAAGAGCATCTTTTGTTATGCTTACCAGCGAGGTGAAGATATATGTGTAGTAGACTGACAGCATTCCCAACTCTGATGCCTGCACACAATAAAAAAGACAAAGAGCAAAGAGGGAAAACATTAGTATGTGTTAAGGGGGGGGTGTAAATGAAAAAAAAAGCTGAAATTTAAATTTGGGAATCTAGACAGAAGCTTAAAACAAATTGCAATGTAGAGAGAATAAAGGATATTAAAGGGTTGAAAGGTCAGTGAACCCGCGCTCCACTTCGCGGCACACTGATCAAATCCCACTCTTGATAAGAACAGACATTTATCGGACTGCGGCTCTGGGGGGAGCAATTAAATTTAGGAGGTGAATTAGTATGCTGCTCGACAAGCGTCTGACAATTTGATTAAATCAAAGTCACAGCGGAGTGCCGCCGTGAAGGAGATGGTGAACTTTTCAGAATTGCTGTCATTATCAAAAATAGGTATTGGCACGGAGTGTGCACTGCGATCAGGTCAGTATTTTCCTCAACTTGGCAATGATGACCTTGAAAAACTTTCACTTTGAATATATTGCCCCCCGATAACATTTTGTTTGGAGTGGGTTTCGTAATTGATTAATCGATTCTTATTGATTGGTGGCATCGTTTCTTGAAACAATTAAAACAAACTAGTTGGCTACAACCAAAACAGGTTCATTTTGTTCCAAGTAGTTTGCTGCCTAAAGAAACACAACAGTGTGATTATCACATACAATGAATCGATAAATTGAATTTTAAGCATTTGTTTGATTGCGTGTGACTGATTGTTTTTTAGACATGTCATGAAGTAAATAAGGCACAATAAAGTCTAATACAATACATTACTGTAACTAGCAGTGTTGAATCAATATCCATTAATTTTCCGTTTAAAAAGGTTTAAAATGACTTAATCTGTGGCAAGGTATGGCTCAACTTCACATCACTTGTAGGAGAATTTGATTTTTGCAATATTATTGTAGATTTTTGTAATCAACGTGTGATTTTAATCTCCCATTGTCAGTTGGATCATAGATCTGCCCGAACGAATGCCAATAAAAATGAGCTTTAATTCACAACCAGGGCATATTTTTGTTTTACGATGGATATCAATGAAGATTGTCCCTACAGAATTACATGAATACATGTAAATGTAAAACTTCCATGAAGTTTTTATCTGTAGGAGTTAAAAACATTTATACTGGCCACAGTAATGTTCTTGAATATGCATTTTGAGCAGGCATGGGCAGCTTTTTAATCCAGCCTGCCAAGCATGAAGAAATGATCCGTCGGGAAACGAGTGATAATGTTAATATCCTGAAGGATAGCTGAACTATCAGTGCATTGACATAGTAACTTTTAGGCATTAAAAAATAGCTGTATTTTGTGAATTTAATTTTCATTTGTTCTAAGAATCATTTCAATCAATATTTAAAAACATGGGACTTGAAAAACAGTGTTGATATGCTTTTGTTGATTTTCTATTTATTTTTAAGCACATGTTTTCTAAATATACTTTCAAAACACTCAATACATCTGCTCCTAGTCCGGCCTTTTTGTCCAATTTTGGAAGTTTTTGCAGCCCTCGAGTCAAAAAGTTTGCCCACCCTTGAGATTGAGTATTTTCACAATTAGGATTTTAGAACCGATCACCAATCAGCAAGCAATACATATTAATGTTTATCATTGATTTTGACACAGCCTAACGTTGCATATTACTGAAAAACACTGAAATGTATTTGAAAATTAATAACAGTAATAATAATCATAATCATAATATTTGCAAAAGAGCTAACAAAATGACAGCATTTGCTCTGAAACCTCGGCTTATCAACAACGGTAGCACAAAACATCTTCAGTGAACATGGTTGCATTTGTAATGTGTTTTTCATTTCACACATCCAAATCAATGACTTCATTGATCTATCGGCAAACTAAGGCAAATGAAGGCAAAACCCATCAAAACAAATTAAGAAAGGCTTCTGTGAGCTGCTCAAGTCCCGCAAACTTAAAAAAAACGCGAAAGGATAGTCAACTTAAATTCGTGTTTTACCAAGCCTTTACCAAGTTTGCAGGCCCTGGTGACTTCCCCCTATAGTGAGCCGACTATCTTTAGCACTGAGGGTCTTTGCAGCTGTTCTCTGACTGAATGAGATTACATTCAGCATGCTAACACCACTGACCCAAATCGCTGTGAATGCTAAAAGCTCACAGAGGCTAGACCTTTGTCCGAGATGAGGCTCGCTTGTAGGACATACGCAAGACAAGTCAGGATCCCTTTGGACAAGATGGTCGCGCTTATCATCATCTGAGCCTGGCGAAAACGTCGGTGTGACGCTTTGATATGTTTTGCTCGCCTTTTGAGGGTTGAGATTGCCAGCTTTTCAACACCCTTGTCCACGAGATGTCTCTTGACATCCACCAAGACAGACAGCGTGACAAACAGGGAGGACAATAGAGAAAGAAATCGAATGGGTAGATATGACTGCTTGAAGATATACACTGAAGGGTCTGCATAGAAACTATATACCGCCACTAAGACAAGATGTTTAGACTAGGCATGGGTTGATCTTAGATTCTGGCAGTTTGATAACCATGAGCAAAATTATCACGATGTCACGGTATTAAAAATAAAGACCTATGTTTTTCCATGCACACATGCATTAGCACAATTGATTGAATAAATCACTCTTCCTCTTGTGGGATGCTTGACGTCACATCCATAGCTTTAGTTGTGTGTAAATAAATAGACTACGTTTGTTTTTAGCTCACTATGGATATCATTGTGCTCGTCTGTCCATGTTGCCATTATGTCAAACACATTTTGGTATGTGAATAAAACGAGAGAAATCATCTTGTTTTTGATGAAGGCGTAAATGATAAAGGTCGCCCTGCTTGTTTCTTCCGAGTTTGTCACTTCCAGTTCTGGTCTTGTGCGCTAAAATTCTAGCTAAACAGTCACTCGGAGTGAAAATCGACCCGACGGTCCAGACCAGATTCAACATGCTGAATCGGTTCCAAATCTTTTCTTGACGGCCCGCAACATACGCCGACTTTCTGAAGGTGTTTAGCCACGACAAGCTGAAGGTGCACGAAAAACCGTCATCTGCTTGGTGTGTAGAGGGCCTTACTTAAATAGTAACACAACCAACACTCACCAGATTGCCTAGCAATTTCATTTGTGATCAGTAGTTCCTGAGAATTTACTGCATATTTAATACTCAATTAACTTTTGTAAATCTGGTCACCTTATCTTAATCCTTTTCTTCAGCAAAGGTGTTTGCTCAGGTTTGTTGCTACTGATTATGCAATTGATGTTGAAGAATGGGGTGAATCGATTCATTTAAAGTTTTGAAGGCTGAAACGCTCACTACGATTTGCACAAGGTCTACCATAGAAGCCAGAGCATTCTTTTCTGGCTCATCATGCACCGACATGGACCTTGATGCTTCTGCCATTCCAATCAAGGTCTGACATGTTTTTGATATTCACTTGATGTAACGTTTGCCCACACCGAGTGCGATTAGCAGACCATAGAATGAACCCCACCTTATCAGGCATAGCACGGAGTGACTGAACGCGGTGAAACAGCAACCATTCATCCTAGCTTGCTGTGAGAACCGTGACAAAATGGGGCAGAACGTGACCAAACTTGAAAGGACCGTGAGGTGCCAGAGAAATAAATACCACCTCCAAGTTATGTCACGGCCTATTACGTACTGTCATATTTTGTTGCGTTGGCCCTGTTTTATCACAGATGACTAGGTTTCTCATCCCATGGAGTCTGCTGTGGATTTTTTGTTGTTGTTGTTTTTAAAACATGGCCCGTTATCCAGAGCAAACACATTTGACCCACCTCCAGTCATCTACACTTTGTCTTACATCCGTCTAGTTTGTCAACTGTTTTTTTTTTCCAGTTTTTCCCCCGGCACGTTTTTTGTTTTTTTTTACCAATAAAAACTTACCGGCGGCATACAAGTTGGTAACTTTGCGTTTGCATTTTTGTTGGTAACGCTGAAGAGCACAGAGCCAAATCACTTGTTTTGTTTTCTTAGCAATGAACGCTCTGAGTCCTGGCTGCCGTTTTTACAGTCAACCTTGTAAATGTCATGGTCATGACTACCGATGCTCAGAGTGGCTCTGAACGGATGATGATGAGAAGTGAGGAGGAGAGAAAGGGTTACAAAGGCGGTGAGAAACAAGACATCCCACTGTGGGCTCCCACCGCTCTTTGGCCCAGGGTTGTCAGGGTTGCTATGGTGACCAAATGGCCGCTGATGGCAGCCTCAATGCCTGATTGAGGAGAAGACTACGGCGGGAAAGAGCAAATGAGAAGGGAACGAAATGCCGCCCGCCTCAACTCCATTATGGATCCACTTGACGTCACCTTCAATCCGGCCATCCATCCATCTATTGTCTTGCAGAAATAATGAGGTGTGTATTAATTACAGCAGGGCCATATGCAGCTGCCAAACATCCTCGCTTCCCCACGTCCTACTATCGTTGCCATCGAGCCTCTTACAGACATTAGTCTCCAATCAGGTGAAGCGTCATCATTTTAAGTGTCCAAGGTGTTCATAATGTACTGAAAGGTTAATTATCATCATGTGCTGGAGAGGAGAAAGCGCATGAGAATCATATTGTTCTGTGGGGGACAAAGTGGCGTGCTTGCTAATGGTGTCATAAAAATGTTCTTCCCTAACACAATGAGGCTTAATCATCATAGATGTACTTATGAACTATTTGAAGGTTGCTTTGAGATTCACAGTTGTTTTTACTCATCGCAAATTAGAGTTGGGGAAAGCAATGAATTCATCGTTACCGTTTGAGGATGGACCATGGAAACGTTCATATGTTTTCTTCCATGGCGGGACAATTCATGGCTCAAATCAGTGATTCTCAAATAGCGGGGCGGGCCCCCCTGGGGGGATGTGAGGTGATGCGGGGGTGGGATGATCCCAGGGAAAAGGCTTTTTTGTATAATTGCAATAAAATAAGAATTTTAGTAGGGATGTAACAGTGGGCTTTATATTCATATGGCATGTATAGTATTGTCAGTGTATTGAGATATACATCCTTATTATTTAACTTGTGGTGACTGGTCACCGCAGAATGATGAAACATGGGTTGAAATTTACCTTCATGCTGTCATCAATATTTTTTGTATGTAACAGCACATTTTTTTATTACATAGTTATCCTTTATGACAGAGCCTCCAGTCTACTGTCTTTATTTGGGACTATTTCTGCAACTGTAGACTGATGATGCTATGCTTTTTAAAGATGTGCCCTCTGCTCAAAGTGCAACAATTTATCTTCCTTGTGATTCAAGACAGCAAATGGATTATGGCAGTGAAAAAAACATTTTACGCTCTGTATTTTCTTCAGTCCCTCCTTTGTCCCCTGTGGGAAATACAATACATATCTCAACAAATCAAAATTGAAGCTGAACCAACTATTTTTTCAACTAAAAAAAAAAAAAATGCTGTACATATTGAATTACTTTTATCCTTGAAGAATTCTTGCTTTCAGCGTTTCACAGTCCCGAGGGATTCTTGTTATATTTATATCGTCCGTTGTCTCAACACTCACCCGTTCCAGAATGATATGGGACATGGTTGCGTTGGCGTCCACGATGATGGTGGCGGTCTTGTCGTCTCGTATCTCCTTGAGGAGCGGGGTCGGGTCCTGGCTGTCGTCGAGCATACGCACTGACAGGGTCTCCTTGGAGATGAGGAACTGCCTGAGGAGCTGCTCCAGGTTCAATAAGCCTGAGATGCATACAAACACACAGTGGATTACTTATAATGAAGTGAAGACTCTAAATAAGACTTGAGCTGGCTTAACATGGATAACCTTTACCAAAAGTTGGAAATAAAATAGTTGAGGAGTCAGAGGGGTGCATGGAAATGAATGACTCATTCAATTGCAGGCATTTTTCAAAGAAACCCCTTCTTTACCAGCCATTTCAGATGATTTTGACTTTTTTTTAAGGTACACAGAATATTGTTTTATAGTTATGAAATGTGGGATCCATCAAAGGAAAGATTAGGCTTCCAGTTTTTATCAAAACAAAAGAAAACATTTGTTTCTACCCTTTTCCTTCTTAAGAAATGAGCAGTAGTATAGACAATTTGCACCATTTTCTCCTTTCCTGACAAGAGAACAGAGATGAGGTTTTTGCAATTGGAGCTGCACGACATGTATGTAAATGTGTGCCTTTTGTACCAACTGCTGGTACACAATGCTGGAATACACAACCTGTAATTTATAGAAATAGATCAATTGGTACAAAACATATTTTGAAGCTGCAGTGTGATGTCAGAACAACAAATTTTATTTCTTTTTTTTTCATGCTGCAAACGCAACCACTTGTTACTCTGCTCATTGATGCACACTGTAATTTAAATAAATCTTATTGACGTGAAATCTGACGTGTGCTTTAATCCCACCACACATCTTGCTGTCAGAGACTTGGGCATTGATGACGTTTTCTTCCGAAAGCATCTCTCAGTTGTCATTTTTCTCTTGTTTTCCATTTTTCTCCACATTTTTTCTCAGTTCTTTACTCTGTTCATTCTCATGAGTCTTCACAAGCCTCCTTGCTCTTTTCCTTGCTTTTTTTTCCTTGACTACTAGTATTGTGCCTTACTGATCTCTACTCGAATCAACTTTCATCAACCAGCGGCTGGCAAAAATTGCTTTTAAATCAGGAAAGTTACAGCCAACCCAAGAGAACGCTTAATAATAAATAAATAATAATAATACAATAAATAAAAAACAAAATGAATAAGTAAAAATAAAACAAATAACAAATATATATATATATATATATATATATATATATATATATATATATATATATATATATATATATATATATATATATTTAAAAAACACATTTTTGGTCCAGAATGGGTTACAAAAAAAATTAGTTCCATGAAATAATTTTTGCACGTAGAACAACAGCTTGGTTAGCTTATAGTACTCTTATGTGACCGCTGTTTCAAATGCAAAAGCCTTGGAGCAACTTCTTCTCATTGCTGTTGTAATACACTGTTTTGATTACAGTAAGGTAAAAGGGATTTGCACTAATTAAAGCATAGCCAACTTAATAAAAAGGCTCCTGGCAGCAGTAACAAGTCACTTGGCATCCATATATTTAGCAGAGACCCTGAGAGGTTATTTGGCTAATTTCCAATATAGCAAGAAGGAAAACTCCTCTGGCATTATTAGAGAGTGTCAACCAGGACAAATGAACATGATAGTTACCTTGGCATCTTGTCAGAGCTTATGTCCGTGGAAGTTAATATTTCAAATTACCAAAATGAAAACAAAGAAACAAAAAGGAAACAAGGACATGCCAATAGTTATGCTTGGTTATTTTAAGATTGTAAACTAAGAAAGGCAAAGCTTCTGCATAATAACTGATACATCGAGGAACAAAACAGTCACAGCATTTAATACAGGACCACCAGTGACAAATATGTGACCATAGCAACTGCGTAGCAACTGAATTTGACATTCACTCACTTCACAAAAGATTCAATAATAGCATCCCACGTCAAACATCATTGAAATTGTTATTTCACGCACTCAACAAAAAATCACAATGTTATTTCCATGAACTGCTGATTATTTGTTCAAAGATTTAATAAAAGCGCAAAACTATCCAGATTGGCAGCAAGGCTGCTAAAGCACATTAACTCCCCGGCATCTTGCCTATCCGTGTCAGTAATGATGCCGTCCTGTCTGCATGGCAGTATATTATTGAAAGTGTTTGTTTTTCTGTATGTGGATGCCCGTGACATGGACCCCCCTCTACCCTGCCTTGAACCTGTCATTCCAGCTCGCTCTGTAGTATGACACAGAGCGTCTTTGATGAGCTCGAAATAGCTTCCACTAAATCACCCTCCTTGTCTGCCTGCCTTGCATCTGAGCCTTCGCCGCGGCTCATAGGGACATCAAGTATAATTTCACGTCGATTTTATAACATCAGATGGTGAACTGTGTCTGACGTGGCCGCATACAAATATGGTGACACACAGGGAAGTTCATGCTCTCATCAGGGTGCTGAATGTGTCACATTCAAAAGGGGAGTTTTTCAACACTGGCGTGCCATAAAATGTTCCTGTTTGTTTTGGGAAACCTTTTTGTGTAGCCTAAAAAAAACATCTAACACTCCAAAGTTAGAACTTTATGGATATTTGGATACGATAGAGTGAATCCGTGTAAAAAGTTCAAATGCAGATCAAAGGGACTAGATTACGGTGGAAAAACAACTATAGAAAAAAAACATGTTACCATCCGCTTGCAACAGAAAATGAGATCACGTGTCAGCGTATGAACACCCCAAGACCAAACTCAGAAAGCAGATGAACCATGATTGGTCGTATCAAAGCAAGGGTCACCAACATTTTTGAAACAGAGTTACTTCTTTGGTACTTCATGTGCTTCATATCGGCTGGAGGGAGCAATAAATGACACCGGACATTTCGATGTGTATGTTTGCCATTCCTACTGATCACTTTTTAACAAACCAATGCTGACTCATATGTGCTGTTTCCAAAAAAAAAAAAAAAAAAAAGACTGATCATTTTAAAGAAATACCTTTTCCAATACACTATTTTGCTTAAAGTTTGTGATGATAAAACATTATTAAGAAACTTATTGATTCTAGTATAAGCTGCCATCATGAGTACAAATACCTTGAATTAAGGCCAGGTATCGGCTTTTTTACCAATACCAGGACCTAGCCTATCCTTAGTGTCAAATACGCCTAATTTGTTGTGAAAACTACAGCACAATTCCGGTTTCTCATCATGAGGAGCTATTTTGAGTTCAGCTTACCCACACCGAGTGCGCAAGATGACACATATGTAGGGTAAACGCAAATCTTAGAACAAATGTGGCCACAATAGTCCGCAGACAGTCGAGTTAATGAATGTTACAGTAGCAGAGAATGAAATCCACAGCGTGTGCAGGTGAATAATACATTACCTTTGTGATGACTCATCATTGAGCCTTGGGCATAGCAAGACCTACTTTTATGACTTTGCCACCAATGTGAACTTTAAAATGTACAGTGGAGGAGATATGTCAAAATAGTGAGGTGCCAGCATAATCACCGCCCCATTAACCCAAAATAACCACAGAGGGGAACCATATTTCATCACCGACTTCCATCAGGTGCAGTCGGCTGACACACTGCAGCGTTGTTGCGAGTCTCAGCCCTAACAGGGGTGTTCTTTTGTTGGTGGATTAAGAACTGGCGTTGGATCATTGGCCTTGTCTGGTAGGTTGACAGATTTGTAGAACCTGGAAACTTGACTACAATTTTCTCCACAGAGCGTGCAACGACTAGAGAAAATTAACAATCATAAGTACATAATCAATCAAGCCATAAGTGTCTGCCCCGTCACATGTGCGCCATGATTAACATCACAGTTTTAATCCAAGGTGATGAAAGAATGTGATCATGTGTTTTTTACTAAATTATCAATTAAGCCCTAAATTCATGGCTAGAGGGCCCCACAATGGATTGGACTCAAAATCATCCAAAATTGTTGGACATTTCGTGTATAAAACAGCACACTCTCCTAAGGGTTAGCAGATCTGTCTCCCAACTCTGCGGGTTTGAATCTTTTGCCTTCTATGGTGGATCATTGTTTTGTTTTGTTTTTTATTTTTCCTTCTGAGGAGTACCTCAAAATCCAAAACCCAATCCAAACCCGATTTTATAATATTCTTGAATGTTTTATCCTATAAACAATCATTAAAATAAACAAAATATTTCATATATTCAGTCATCACCGAGAAATACTTGTATGCAAAAAATAAATACATAAAATGATTCATATTATACTTGGGCTTTTAATTTGCCCCCAAATTTCTTGGTTGTGAATGTTTCCCGTTTTTTCTTTACTTTTTTTTTTTTTTGAAGAAACAAACAATCTGGTTGCAACACCCAGACAGCTCAAGCTGCATTTTGAATACAATATTCGAATGCCGTACTAAACAAAGTAACATTCCATCCAAGCGCACTGTTGTGATTTGATTTTTAATACGGTAATATTGGACACCACCGGTCTGGCAATTGCACAATTAGAGGACCATTATTTTGACATAAAGTTTTTATACTCACTTGGGTTTCACTGATTAAGTCCCCATTGTGCAATTGGCTTATTTGTATGCAACATAGTTCATTCTAGAAATCATTCATTTGCGCACTCGACAATAATTGAAGAGCCTTTTGACACCAATCGTTTTCATTGTTATTTTATGCTGGGCTGATGCCATGGATGCTTCACTTTAAATTGCAGACAGAAGAACATGTCATTCACAACAGAAATAAAGACTGATGTAACTGTTAATTTCGTTGTATTTTTGAAGTAAATGTAACATAATGTTAGTACAGAATGGCATGTTCTTTTCAGCAAATGCTTTCAATGATGAAAAACAATCACGTAGAGACAAACTCATCACTCTGTCATTTAGTTTGACTGCAGTGCAAGGGCCTCAGAATTTAAATGTGGGTCCAACCTTATAGTGACATCTCAGATGATAAATAGTCAGGGTCTTGTTATACTCTTATCTGCTAAATTGCCTCCCAAGCACTCATTTTTAGATTTATGCACCACTTTAGTTCAGCGTCATTATATAGAAGTCACTCCAACACTCCCAAAGAAAAGAAATGTTCACCTTGAGGGAAAACATGTGATTCTTACATCAATGAAAGTGGTGAGTGGGCGTGTTTGGGAGGCAAGTCTCTTGAGAGTGTTCAACAGACAACATTTGAAAGAGAGAAAAAAAAAAACTTCCTACTTCTCCCAAATGGAAAACAAGAAATGACCCCCAAGAGTAACTCAAGTCGTCTGATGAATAAAACCAGAATAGATTACTGTACTGTCAAATAACCTGCCCAGATTCACAAGGAACACCTCGCAGAACAAGAACATTGCTTCGTCTGTCTTATGACACTTTCATTAGACAGTAAAACCCAAACAGAAGCCGTGCACACTCAAGCACCTTCAAATCTGTCTGCAAATCAAATATCCGAATAAATTGAACCAAGTAATTTTACCAGCAAGGCAGAGTGTTCCGTGTCCCGATATAATGTGAACATGGAGCACCTCTCACCAGCATGGCAGGTTAATTACCATAATCCTTCACAGTAATATATACCAACCAAGCCTTCACCATGTCAAAGGCGTACCTTCCTGTACGTTATTTTAATCGTCAAGGTGTCTGGCTAAGAAAGCCTGATTGTAGGTTAAGGTATGCGGATTTCATGTCATATGCCATCCCATTTATAAATCACAGGAAATAGAGCAACCAAGAACAGGAAACACTTTGTGGCAAGAGGAAATTACAAATACTCCAACTTGATATCCATCCATTCATTTTTGTAGCTGCTTATTGTCACTAAGTTCACAGGCTTGCTGGTGTCTATCCCATCTGTCTTCAAGCAATATGGCAAGAAGGAACACTCCACTGGCATTATTAGAGAGTGTCAACCGAGACAAGAGACAAACAAATATTCGTGCACCCAATCATACTTAAGGACAATTTAGAGCAGGGGTGTCAGTTTATTCAGGGGCCGAATTGTACATCGAGTTTCTGTCAGAGGGTCGTCATCATTTTGGAGTCAAATCAATTTTAAGTATGATCGTCACACATTTACCTAGGTTTTAAATCAGGGGAAAGTGTGACTGGTAACACAAAATGCTTGTTGCTTCCCAAAAAAAACTTTTAAAGTATAGGACAACGTTCAAATTTAGTATTTGTCATAATCTTAAAGTAAATAAAAAAAATAAAATCATGCGGTGGGCTGAATTTGGCCCCTAGGCCTTGAGTTCGACACCTGTGATTTAGCGTGTCCAATAAATCTAGAATGCAAATGTTTGGAATGTGGGAGGAAGCCGGAGTGGCCGGAGAGAACCCACACAGGCTTGGGGAGAACATGCAAACTTCCACACAGGAAGGCCGGAGCGAGCTGAAATCGAACTAGGTAATCTGAACTGTGAGTCAGGCATGCTAACCACCCCTCCACCGAGCCGCCCAACTTAATATTATTGATCATGATTTGTCTCTGATCATTGACTTGACAATATCTAAGTAATATGAATACATTTAATTTAATCTGTATCAGAGGATAATTTATTTATATCAAACCATAGTTTAGAAGTGTTCACAAAGGAAGTCAACCTAAAAGTATTCTTCACAATGCGTTCTATGTGCCCCCACTGAACACCACATTCCGGTTAATATTTTGTTTGTGCAATGTGAATTAAGCATTCACACATTATTATCCAGAAGCGGGAAGCCATTTTGTCACTTAGCTATTAAGTTCTTCTCGACAGTGTGTCATAAAGTCATAAGTCGTAAAGGATGACTCGACTCGTCTTTCTACTGCCATCGCAAACTCGCTTACTCATCATAAACACCACAACATCAACAATACAAATGAATAACTTAAATTACATTGACTTTGCATTGTACAGCGCTTGTTGCCAATGTTTAACAGTGGCTCGAGCTCCAGCATTTAGCTCAGCGTCTACCATAAATTAACTGCTAGCTGTATAAGCTGGCAAGAGCAGTCTGATCATTTTTCAAAGGCAGTTTAATAGCCATAGGTACAGTATATGACAGCACATTTTGATGCTGACAGCCTGACAAAGTTGCCGTTCCTACAGATCACTTTTGAACAAACCAGGCTGACTCAAATGTGCCGTTCCAGCTGCCAACATCATTCCTGTGGTTCTGACGTCACTTTGTCTGATAGAGCAAATTTATGGGGAGGGATGTGTCTAAAATTTCATGAATGTTTCTGGAGAGGAAAATTGTGTCATTTGCTCATCTGTGTTTATAATTGTTTTTGTTAGTTGAATGTAAAATTGCAGCCAAATAGTCGATTAGTCGATAGAATTTTTAGAAGGATATCAGAATAACAACTCACTCGATCGCTGCAGCCCTATGCGAAGGTAATGATATAGAGTTTTTGAAATATTTAGTGGAAACGAAGCAGTGTGCAAAGGTTTTTCTTCTAGTGGAGCATCCACTCAAAAATCTATTTGACTTTGGTCTCTGCTGCAAAAAAATGGCAATTAAGTAGTTTCCACTCAATGTCACATTCACAATTGCCTTGCGATTGATTAGTTTTATCCACTCACACAATGGCAATAGCATCATTTTAAGTATCTCTGAATGTTTCTAAGTATCACAGGATATATGGACAGTATGTAAATAGTACTACTAATATTGTCAAGGGTGCATTTGTAAGATTAAATCAAAGAGTCCACTAGCTCTTGGTGCCTGTTCCTTAATGAAATAAGAATGCCTTCTTAAATGTGCTGTTTGAGTTAAGTGGCAGCTATTCCCATCACCTCATTTATGAAAGTGCACTATAATGTCTCTTCAAACGACCACAGCAAATGTCTGTGTAAATAAGAAGAGTGATTTGTGCGAGTCCACATAAAGTATTTATATATGTTGCCCTGTCTACCCACAATGACACATGGAAAACTGCATTATGACAAGGCAAGGCAGATTTGTTTGTAGAGCATTGGCGCCAGCTGCTCTAGAATCGCATGCAACTCTTTAGCGCCGCCAAAATGGCTCCCTGGAGCATTTGGGAAATGATATTTGCTTTGGTTTGGTTTACAAACATGACAATGCTGTAAAAATGTGTAAAATAAGAATTTAATTTCAAGGTTTCTGTCTATCAAAATTAGCGTCATAGCCCCAAGAGAAACATGGCTGAGGAGAACGGAGGATTCAATCCTGTCTGCATATTTGCTTTGTCATGAGTTGTCAAATAACAAAAACATCTTACATGCCCGATGTTGAGAAACTGTCCTGTGACCTCCGAAAACAGATATTAATTTAAATGGGTAAGCACACCATACAGTCTTAAGCACAAATTGCCGTTTTTCTGAAGTCATCTCTGATGTTTGATAGCATATTTTTGCTACGATACATGGGAATATTATTGTGTTTTGTTGCTCAGGTCCGAGAACAGCATTACAGTTTGCTGTTGTTTTTTTGAATCTTCAAATTCTAATTCTATAATGTCATCAATACGACAAAATAATACTTGAATATTGTACTGGAAATTAAAAAAAAAAAAAGTATATATATATATATATATATATATATATATATATATATATATATATATAATAGCTTGACTCATTCAAGCATCCCTATTAAGTCCTAGGGTTTTATTAGGTTGGTCTAGAGGTTTTCATAATGGGACATTTGCACTGGGAGTACAAAATTACATTTGAAGTAATGAAATGAGTGTTAGTGGTAAGGAGTGCGAGTAGTAGAAAAAAAAAGGTAGATAAAGAAAAAACAGTATCACGTTGAGTTTACAAAGCGGCGGTATGTATAAAAGTGATGTATGAGAATTGTTTGATGTATGAGAATTATTTGAATAGGTATGTGCCCATCAGCTGTTACACAGGACTTCACTTTTCACCCGATCTCAAAGACAAAAACTAAATAAAAATGCTTTATTGAGTGTCACTTGATAGCATCCATGATATCAATTTCTTCACTTCCGCTGTGTAGGGATTTTGGTCAAACATTGCATCCCGAGGATTCTCGCTAGTGTTGGCGTGGAGACTACCTTTGGGCACAATTACACAACCAGTCCTCCGTGTCCTCCGCCTTCGTTGGAAAATATGCATGAATTGGTCACACTCTATTAGGCTGTCGGTGGTGCGGATGATTAATGAGGCCACAACATGTGGACCGGCCATTGACAGCATAGCTGCCAAGCCAATGAGCGACTGTCGATGGGGAAGGGGCGCGGCGCGGGAGCTGGGACCAAACGATTTTGGAGGACCTTGCGCACAAAACGAGGCATGCCGCCACTCACTTTTCAACTGAATGAAAAAGGATCACAGGAGAGCATGCAATCAAAACGCCCCATTTTCTGGACAATCTCCTACTTGATGTCAATGTAAGAGACCGGTGGTTATCTGTCCCCTTTCTACATTTTGCAAATGCTTTACTGCTCAACAGCCTCCTCAACAAACCACTCTTCTCTTTCATTTTTTCCCGTTTTCTTTTTCAAGCCTCTCACGGCAGTCCAGCACACAGCCACGGGGAGGAAATAATGCTTAAAATTGGTTTCTTTTGTCCCAACACACCCGTGTTGATGTCCCAAGGGCGCCTTAGAGGCCAGCATTATAATCATTATTTTTTTGGGCCAGAGCTGTAAGCTGCTCTAATCAACCCTCTGCTAACAAAAACAGGATATAAGCTCTGAGTGACTGAGATGAACACTAAAGGACCAGAAACGTCAATACACTTTGGATAAATAATTTCTATGCTGAGATTTAAGAAACTGAAGATTGAAGTAAGGAATTTCCAGTGTTTTTCCCAATGTTTTTGACTGGCAAACTTTTTATTACATACTTAGAAAATACAGTATAATACTTGGAGGCTAAATGAATGAACAAGAGGTGCAACTATTTATTAATAACAAATCACTTATCAAATTCATCTGTCGCTATTTTGCTAAATGGTTAATTCGTTGAATGCCTTTTTAATGAATAATTGTCCAAATGCTCAAAATGTCAGCTTCTGAACAGTAAATATCCTCCACTTTCTGTAGTCCCCCATGAAAGCAGACTGATTGTATAGACTTGACACGATCAGTTCAATTTGTGGAGCCGATGATCGTCAATAACTGAGTTTGAAAATGGCTGATCAACAATCCCATCATACGATATGGCAATACTGTATGTCTATTTAAATGAGGTGTTTATGTACATCTATTTGTATACTGCTACCAACAAATTATTTAGATCATATTCAGAAAATAAATGCCAGGCTAACAAGCACATCAATGAGCTCTAGAATGCATTCAAGAATAGGCCAGACAACTTTCTGTAGTTAGTTTACCATGTTGCTATTAAAAATGGTTCACAGCACAAAGAAAATACAGCAAATATGGAAATGATGCAAAAAACTTCCCACAACTTTATAAGTCACACCATTGCAAATAAAATGGCGCCCCTCAAAAAATTCATATAACATATAATATGTGGGACTTTAGCTTTGCAAATACATTCAAACACGTTTACTCAAGTTAAGTCAAAAACACTTCCTCTTTTTGTTCCATGCTTCTGTAATTGAGGCATTTAAACAAGAAGATCAAATATGCACTTGGGATTTTTCTGTGAATTTTATAAATCTATTATTTGTGATGGTGACATATACGAAGAAGGAACAAAATTATCACTAAAGCGGGAGCATGTCACCGGCAGTTTTGAGTGACAGATGGACTATGTGAGTGGAAATGAAAGGGTTAGTACCAATCAAAGCGGATGAAAGTGCACATTTAGATCCGGGTGGGCGGTTCGCCGTGTCTGATTTCCATCTGCGTGTCGTTTGATATATGGAAATGTATTTCTGTTCCGCAAAGTGTAAAGCCGAGTGTGAAACAAAAGAAAAAAAGGTTAGCTGGTGCCATTGAGGGTCATGGTGCCTTTGTCTGGGGAGTTGTAATTACTGCTCGCCGGACTACAAGAGGGTGGGAACAGGCCGTGATTTAATCTTCCTTTCTATTTGCGAAAATAAATTTGCCCCAAGGGGATTGAGAGGCTTTTTTGAGGTCGTTCAGTTTAGTATCTTTGGAATCTAACGAGTGCCTTTGACAAGGAGTCGTGAGATCAATGCCTCCTTCAACTAGAAAATTTACTCGATTTTCTTTCTTCCTTTCATCTGTCAAAGCTTGATCTTTATCAGGTGGTGTTTAGGGACTACACGTGCCGTATTTAATTTGGATTTCAAGACGCTGATTATGGGGTGCAGACGGTTTATTTTGGGATTTTGGCATCGAGCACGCTCTGCGGATTGGAGGGGCTGCTTCAGACAGTGTGTCAGGGGGTGAGATTTTGATAAAGTGCCGCATCTGCTGCTGGAAAACAGTTGTTGCGCTCCTGGGATAGCTTGGTGTGTCAACACATCTTGAAGGAAAACACATAAAACACTGTTTGCACTTTGCCGACAGGTGTGGGGATGGCGGTTGGCGTGCGTGCTCCGCAAGCGCGTACCGAGTGTGTGACTATTGTGTACTCACAGTCGGCCTGTGCGCAGATGAGGCAAGCGGTGGTGCTGTTAAAGAAGGTGAGAAGGCTCGCCACAGCCAGACTGATATCCATGTTGGTCGGCCTCAGGTCCAGAGTGGTGAAACGAGGGAACTGGACTTTTAGGATGTCTTCTGGAGCAACCTTCACGTATGGTACCTGCAAGAAAAAAAAAATATAATACACCTTCACCCATTCAATGCGGGACATTTTCAAGCGGTCCCTAACCCTGATATTCAAGAAGAATAAAATGCATGCAAGTATGAACATGGAATTAATGTCTGGACTGCAAAGATGTACAAATATCTCTTTGTCTCATCGAACCATTGATGTTTTAAATAGCATACATAATATATGCATATGTACAAAAGGCATTTTTTTTTTTACAATATTTTATTTTTGATGATACATTTTTCAATGCATGCATCAACTATGCTAGCCCAACAATATAGTGTTAACATCAAAACACATTATCATTTCATTATCATTTCTCCTGAAGCGGAAACCAACATTAAGTGTAATTTTTTCCCCAAAATCAACACACTCAAATAATTGAATATTATTGAGGCAAAATGTTCATTCACAAAAGCAATCTGCAAAGAAATGTGACATTAAATGTAGTCGAGGGCAGTACCAACTAAGAAATGCTTGGTGATATTACAACTTAAAACTCCTCAATCTCTGCAAATTTGAAGATTGGCACACGCAGGTTCGCATCATCACATTTTGTATTTTAAATACTGTCGGACACATAGCATAATTGCCTTGCCATATTTCAACATTCTGGGGAAAATTATCAATACATTGCTTTTTTTATTGCTATTGTAAGAAAAAAAAAATCCCATTCAACCTACCAAGAAAAAAAAACTTATTTAGGTAAGCCAAGATTTTTTTTTTTCTGCTTATCAAAAACATCGAAAAATAACTTAGTCCCACGGAGGTGGTACTGTCAGCATGGAAAAACCTTTTTCTCAACTGTGCACATGACAAACAATTTAAATTTGAAATCTCCAAAGGATTTTAAGCACATCTCATTGATCGAAAAAGTAGTATCTACCCTTAATTTCAACCTGCTTGAAATTGGCTGACTTTTTCACTTCCGACAGCCTTTTTCACAGAAGCCTGAGGAGCATTACCCTCTACCTGGATTTGAAACCATATCTGACATTTCTCAGGCAGACGTCCGAAGAGTGGTATCTTCAACCTGGATATGAACCATGTCAATTTGTCAGGAAGGTCAGAAGAGTCATGCGGTATGCTCAACATCACTTTTGACAAGATCTGATCATTGTCTGAGGAAACTTTATTTCAACCGGCTTCAAGAAATGGCTGACTAGCTCAATTCTGACACCATTCTTCAGCGAAGCCTGAGGAGCCAACCATCAAATGTCTGACACTGTTACTTTGGGGAGAAATTGCCTCAACTCTTGGTTGGAATAGAATAGAACATAATAGAATAGAATCATCAGCTTCCGCTCATCCCAGTTCAAAAGAAAAATCTGCCCTTTGGACCTGCAGCCCGAGTTTGAACTCAGGTCAAATCATAGTTGAATCCAACATCTCACTTCTGACCACAACCACAAAAAAAACAAAACTACAGAAGTTTAAGACGTAAACAGGAGGAAGGCATCAGATAGAAACTGAGTGTGCGCCGACGAGTGTTTTTCTTTTGCGAGTCAAAGAAAAGTCAGGGGTCTCCACAGTTGCATACTCAGAACACACCATTTCAGTAAGTGACTAAGATGCTAAAATCTATGTATGGGTCACAGAATTTGTTTTCATACCGCCCACAAGAACAAGATCTTGCTACAGAGCATTCATTTGAACGCCTCCTCAGCCACTGTTTTCAAACATTTTCTAACCAGGCTGTACGGATAACAGCTTGATTTCAGGTGAAATGACAAGGACAAATATAGCATTTTATAATAACATTTTATAGCTATTGTGAAGAACATTTAGTCGAAAACAACATCAGCCATCTGCTTATGCAAGTTTGAAACATATGAAAAGCGAATTAAAAGATCTTTCCTTTTGCTGATATTCAAAAAAAATATACAATTCGGCCTACTTTGTGGTTGCTAATTGTGTCCAAAACCCTGGCCTAAATCCTGGCTTCATTTGTAGTCTTCAGAGAAGGAGATATCATTATTTAATAGAAAAACTGTACAGTGTTTCTCATGTCATCAAAAATTAGACACAGAGGTTAAGAAAAGAAAAGTCAGCCAAGCCCTGTGTGAGAATCAATAAATACACTTCTCCTGTCCACTTGAGTGGGGCATGATATCTTCAAAATAATTACCCTTGTTCTCAGGGATGAATTGCTGTAGCCATATACTGTAAATGTGTGTATTCCCTCATGTTCTGCAGTGGTGCCAGCAAAGGGTGGTCAGCGGGGACGGAGGCCACTCTTCTGAATTTGCTACTCACTGGGAGAATTTAGTACTCCCCCAGTAGTTGTTTGTTTACAAAAAATGTACATGTTCTGTCAGCAATATTATTTTGTGTTTCTATGGTTACGGAGCCGTTTTGTTTTGCAAGTGTAAAATTGGGTTTTATTGTGAAACGCAAACCAGATGTTGTTGCGTTAGGCACTTCATGATTAGCATCTTGCAAAATTAATGCAAGTCGACTGCTGATGCATGTCCTGAGCCAAGCGTACTGTATATTTTGTGTAATGTGTGTAATGTGTAATGTGTTGAGTGAGTATAAATTAATACGTACAAAATCAATTTTGTACATCGTCAAAAAATGTTTGCTTACAATTAGTTTTGAAAACAAAAACAATTAACATAAAAACCATTAGCATTTAAGCTAACTATTAACGCATAAGATTGCAAATGTTAGCAAACTAGATTAGTCTCCTGTTTATCATCTAGCTTAGAAGTGGAACATAACATTTCAAGTGGTTTTATGTTTTTTTTTGATAGTTTGACACAATTGAGTCATTTACTGTTAATGCAAGTACAGTAATCATCAACTGGGGTTATAATTGTAGGAGTCGCTAATGCTATGACGTAGCTAGGCGAGAATAGTACACCTTATGACTTATAGACTCGTTGCAAATGTCAATAATTTAAGTGTACTGTTGTTAGTCTGTGCACATTAGATCATTGGTAACATAACACAAAACAAATCAAAGAATCAGTAGGTAATTCTTCAAGTTTTACTGATAGCTTTCTAATGGAGGGTTTATCACCAGAACCCCCCCCCCCCCCCCCCCCCCCCCCGATATTTTAAAAGGCCACCCCTATGAAAATTTTGTTGAGGTGTCACTTGTGGTCTGTAACTAAATCCATACAACACCAATTGTACTTAACGGTTATTCTGACAGACTAGCTTCTAATTGTGGTGTGTAGATATGGGTGGCAGAACATATTACGTTCAACACTTCTCGGGAAGGGCAATCCAGAGTTCTCCATGCAAATGAAATGTGAAATCACGAAGCCAGACTGTTAAACTGAAAAGCCGAAAAAGGTTTTATCACGGCAACTGCTTTAGCCCCTGTGTCTGTATCCCAACAACAAATTCCAACTTGCTCTTCCAATTTATCAGGAAAGCTCCGAAATTAGTGTCTGTGTCCAAATAAGTCGCAACCAAGGTTGACTGTGAAGCCAGAGTGGGAAATGGGGTGAGAGCGATGAGCAGGTGTTGGGTCAGTCAGCTGGTCAGGCATTAGGGTGGAGTCCAGTGGGGCTTGAAGGGGATACTGGAGGACATGCTGGGTCCGAGAAGAGCAGGGAACGGGGAAAGAGAGCCACTTCATCACGACAGATTGCCTGTCTGTGCTCTTCTCAACGGCCATACATTGCCTTCTACCTCTTCCCCATATTCCCTTGATTGGTTTTCAATCCTTGCCCATTGTTGTGTAATGGAGTCCCTTGGTGTCTGGATGGATGGAGGCACGGCCAGTAGTGACAGCCCCCGATGGAACACTCAAACCTGGGTAATAAGGAGCCCTAAACCTGGATAATAGTTGGACAGCACACAAGGGAACTGAGCCCCACTTTGGGAGTATCTTTGATTGTTCCTATTGGATTTGTCCAATTTTGCGCTTACCTTTTCTAAGTTGTGCCACTTTTTCTACTGTTTTTTAATGTACTCCTCTACTATATTGCATTGTTTTCTTGTCTGACCTCTCTGAACTTTCTCCCGCTGTTACCTTTGTCACCGAATCTCCATTGAGGGTGGGCGGAGGAACGATTAATTGCTTGTTAAGAATTTGGTCAATTGTGTGGAATTGATTTCTGATGAATTGTGTCTTGAAGCAATTGAGGGAAAATGGACTGCATTACTACTTGGCTGCGGAGACATAACAGAAGATCTTTTAATTTGGTTCATTGAAGCAAGAGTATTAGAATTCCAATCCCAACAAAGCAACCAGTACGACTGGCAGGTGATCAGTCCAGAGATCAGCAAAATCAGATGGGGTGTGCCTCACCACTGAGCAGTAGGGATGGGAGCAAACAAAAATCCCACGATTTGAGATTTTTCACAAAAACGAGACAAGATTTTTGCAAACTTTGTCACAAAAAAATGCCATGTATAAATTAACCAGATTTCAAAATGTTTTGAGTTTCTTTTTGAGCAGGTGAAAATAAATATAAACACAGAAGAGCATACAAAACATTTTCAACGTGACTTTATATATATATATATATATATTTTTTTTTTTTTTTTTTTTAACATTTTTGGGGCAGTTTAATTTTTTTTTTTCCATTGTAAATGAAATCACGGTGATTCATGTGACATCACATAGAGTATTAGACATAAATTTAGAAACACCCTCTACAGCAGTGTTTTGTTCTATACCTTAGTCATGACATGAAAAGTTATTGATGGAATTATTTGGTTCACAAAAAATGTCCATCAAAATACAATGTTTTAACGTTTAGATTGAAGATTTTGCCCAGATAACAGTGTTGAAGCTCTTGATATCTTCTCTCTTATCTTTATAATCAGTTTATTACCCGTAATAATGTTTGATTCATGGCTCTCTATTGCTGTATCAATAGTTAATTTCTTGAATTTCTTCATGTTGTCACGTTCGGACATTGTCGGGAGCAGAGTTGGACCCAAGAGGCAGCGAAGCAGGCTGACAAAGGTTCGAAAGGTGAATGCTTAATAAAGCTTGGTGGTAAGCAATCAAGAATTAAAAACAAAACAAAAACAACACATTCAAAGTAACAAACAAAACCAGAAATTAAAGGACTGGACTAACTGTGACACCAATGGAGCAAAACACCTATTGTGACAGAAGATACAAGGATAGTGGACAATAACCCGACAACCAACTGAAAGCAAACTGGGAATTAAATACACTCAACCCTAACAAAGAAACAAAAAACCCCAGAACAGGAACATAAGGCAGGGGAAGCTGATTGGACGACACATGGAAGGCAGGTACACATAGACAGGTGAAAACAATTTACACTAATAAGAACAGACGCAAGAGAAACAAAACAAATACATAGAACATGAACCCGAAACAGAAATGAATAGAAACCCCAGTGTTAACCCACAACCAAAAATAAAACAACAAATACCAACATAACATGACAAATGTGTTTCTAGACTGAGAAATTGCACTATCCATACTCATGGTAACATATTAAAAAAAGGAGTCCAGTACATTCAATTGGGTTCTGTTAAGATATTTAAATCATGTAAATTTATTAAACGAGTGCAAATTATCTATAAAGACCAATGCAATATTGTCACAAAGTAAACATACAGGAAAACTATGCATCCGCTATTAAGCATTGATGTAGAAATCATAGTGTACTATCTTGAAATATCGGCCCTTCACTCCAGCAATCAAAGCAGTACGATGAATTGATTACCTAACAGTGGCCGTGCAATATTTTGACACAGGGGTTCTTTGAAGACAGAAAATCAATGTCCCGCATGAAGAACAGCAAGTTGTCAACCACATGAGGCACCTGCAACAATTCTTATCTACAACCAACAGCTCATATAATTCACCTGCATCGGTCGATTGATTTGAACAGTAAAAAAGGAAAATCTTTCCCACGTATGCCCGCGGGGGATGCTTCGAAGACATCGCAAGGCACTTTGGTTAGGTGAGACGCATGTCATGGTAATAGGAGTAAACTATCTAATGGTATTACTTGACATGACTCGCAGATTAATCAAATTTGATAAAGCTTTCATCAATAGGCTAAATAAATCTTCAGCAGTGTGGTAAAGGCCGTAAGAATTTGGTACATGCCTTTCCCTTGCCCAATTCCCCCCGCCAACAACATTCCCAGATGCAATAGCTGACAATTTGCCGCTAGAAAATATTTGTTAACCGTCCGACCCTGCACCAGCTGTCAAGTCGATGTGAAATCCCCGCAGGTGAAAATGGAGCCATGTCACTTGTGTCACTACAAATCGAAAGGTGGGGTATAGTTGTAAACTTTCAGGTTGAAGTAAATTTGGTTGACTGTGTAATGTATTTATTCTTTTTGGGCCACTGTCATGTCCGTACTGTCTTTGTATGATGACCAAGTGATTTGCATTCACATCAAACACATGAGGCGTCATTTAAAGGGCCAAAATTACCTCCCATCAGTAGTCAAAATGTAATATAATGTAGAAAAACAAGCAATGTCCACTATAGTGGACTCAAATAACTTGGCCGGGCCTAAGGAGGATATGAATGGGGGAAAAAAAGGTGAAAACAAATTTGAGGGAGCAGTGTGTCCTATCAAGTGGGAATAAGAATTTGAGGTCTGTTATTTGTTCTAGTGATTTTAAGCCTCTATTTTCACTTACTTTTTTCAATATGAAATATGTGAATATATATAGTTACATTTTCATCTCATGAATGTAGATGAATATTTTTCCCTTCACCCTTTTTTAAGGTGTTTAATTTGCTGTTTGAAAATTGCAATCATATATATTTTTACTGAGGCACAAATCAAATATTCAAAAGTCAACATTTGCGCTTTGAAATTACATTGAAGCATTTTATATTATTTTTTAAGCACCTGCTCAGAGTCATAATTGACTTGGGAGTACACTTTGTTGCATCTGAAAATTGTGTAAGGGAAGAAAATGTCATATTTTCAAACGTTATGACCCAAAGGTAGCCTGTGCTTTATGGTGGCATCACTCTAGAGAAATGGTAGATGAAGGCAGATGTTTGTCAGAGGGCTGACTGGAGGATGAGCAGACAAAGACAGAGCACAAGTCAAAGAGGGAAAGGCAAGACATGAATGGATTGGTTCCAATGACAGAGAATGCAACAAGTAACATACAGACAGCTCACAATGATGGAAAAAGGAACAATGGCATTAAATTGGGCAATTTGCAGAGTCAATTTTTTTCATGTAGTTTTCTTCGTACAGACCACATAAATGTCAAGGACATTAAGTACTTAAGTTCACAGTAAAAGCTTGGCAGGAGTTCTTATGTCACAGAAAATTTAGTTTCACTTTAAAATGGACAGTCGCTAGTGGGGGTGGGGGGGGGGGGTGAAAATTTTTGTTCAATACACTGAGGTTTGGTATGTACAATATCTGCGGGTGTGTATTCTTATGATGTACTGTATACAGTCATACATTATTGTTTATTATTAGAACAATCTCCAAACTGTCAACCTGCAGTTAAAAAGCAGTTGGTCAAAAAGAATATAAATGAACAAACAAGCAAAATAAATAAATAAAAAAATCAAAGTTTTTTTTAGTTCTTATATAAACTTTTTCTGTGCCGCCTTATATATTTTGGCAGGCATAAACAGAAAATTACCCTCCATTGGCAGTAAATACAAGCTTGAGTCATTGTTGTTGGTCTGCATTGTATTTATTAAGTATTATAACCTACTGACAATTTGGCTTGTGTTGAAAATGCAATGTATTTTTAGTTTATCCCCTTCTTGCTTTGAACTCTGGCTGGCATCTCATTCTGAGTATTGTAGACACAGTTATGTTCTTCAGTAACCAGTTTATATTGGTGACAACAAATTCTCAACTATCCTTGAGAGATATTTGAGGACTGACCTTATCTATTCCATCAGTCAAAACGCCAATTTTCATTGCTCATCCTGCCTCAGATTTCTATATCCAGTAAGCATGTGCTGTTGTCTGCCCATATGCATGTTTTTGTTCCCTGCAGTGTGACAAAAGGAATGGCAGGTCTGCACACCGCGGCTTGACAAGCGTTTAATGAGGATGCTCTCACAGGAGCGAACAAACACAATCCAAGCGCTCCGAACAGCAGGGAAGAGGATGCACCTTTGTTCAGCACCAAACACGTGTCAACCCAATTACAATGTGCTTACAATATACTTACATTAATTATTGACAACTTTACCCACTGATTTGCTTGCATGACCTAAAGCAATACAGTATTTTCACCCAAATTCTTTGCGCATATATATATATATATATATATATATATATATATATATATATATATATATATACATTGGTGTATTCAAAACTCGAGTATCTTTCGTGGTTACGTATATCATAGCTGGTCAATAAAAAATCATTATCATTGTGGATGTTATTAAATGACGGAATTACTTATGGAGGCATTTCTACATTGTTTATCACGCCACATACAGTAGCTAGTTTGGGTCCACCTCCTTGCTTTCTCTTTGTCTTCTTTGCCAGGTCCAAAAAGAATGTGAGACTCACAGACGCTGTACATTTTCCAAAATGGTCTCGTCGTAGCTCAGTGCCAGCGTGACATGCGAGTGTGTCGACGATAAAATAAGGGTGGTGTATGGTACGTTTCTTTTGTAGTGTATTTTTTTTTCCTACTCAATGAGAGACTCAACCTGAAAAACTGAACCGCAAAGCCTCACTTTTGAGCATAAACAGGCAAGATGGCGACGCTTTGACGAAAGTGGATACTGTATTTGTAGAGGTAAGCAAGCATGCATAACCATTTTAGGCCATGATTGTGACTTATTTCGCAATCAAATAAATGTTCTTCAAACATGTGGAGAAAATTGGTCTATTTTGACTTATGCAATTATCAGTCAAGCCCCATAGTAGTTATCCTAAATTCAAGAACAAAGCCATTTTTGCTTCAAATACTGCAAGTCCAAGACAAAAATATAGCAATAAGTCTTAGATGCATTGGCTTGACTGTGATTTGTTTCTTTACACAACACATACACTTTATTTCTAGCGGCCATTGCTGTCAAGTCTTAGACCACCAAGAAAAAAACAGGATGGTCGTGAGAAACATAGGGGGTTGGGATGGCAAAAGGTGACAGGCTGACTGTCATGGAGGCCGAGCAAGATTTTGAGTCACGGCAGTCACGAGGCGGATGTCAAACCAAGTAAAATGGAGTGAACGCAACCAAATCTGACAGTATTTAATAGGGCATAGCAAAACTTGAAAGAGGTCCGTAGTGGCACGTGTGTCATGTGAAGAGCAAAATTTGAACCCAGAAGCAGACAGGACACAGACGTGCAGAAATATAAGTCTTTATGTACAAATTGCAAGAATAAACTTGACCTGGAAAACCTTACCCGGAGAATGAAACCTTAACCACTAGGAGAAAACTAGAAAAACAGTGTGCTTGACAGCTTGATGCTCTGACGTGTTGCTATGACATATAGTTCAAATACTATTAAACATCAACCATATATGAAAAATAAAGCAAATGTCGCCATCGGTTACAACAGTAAATACAGGAGGCTATACAGATTCCATAGAGTCCTGCCTGACTCGTTAGACTGCAAATGCTCATGGCTCATTGAAATGCAGCTACGGTGAGTGCTATTTTTTTTTAGCATTTGTTTTTATTTGCTACTTGAAAACATCTTCATCACGCATAATGTCAAGTAGCTCTAAAATGTTTGAGGCCTTGCTTTTATTTAAAACTGCGCATGTGTATGTTTGCCCACTGTTCAGTTATTTGGTGAGTAAATTATTCCTTCAAAAACATTACGATGAAATGTACATAAAACACTAGTGTGGGCAATAGATAAGCATGGCCAACTTTACGACACACTAGATACTGCCGATGCTTATGAAATGGCTCTGGCACCCTACCACCGAAGCGACAAATATATATCCTTGCCGTTTCAATTATGTCTCATGTGTTTGGATTGGATGCAGTTAACTTTGGTGTCTTGCTGGGACAAAATAGAAACAACAAAGGATGATTAGCTTGGACATCAGAAGTATTTGTGTATATTTCTCATTGTAACCAACAAACGTTCGTACCGCAGGTACAGTCAAATTGCATTGGGGTCGGTCGGGGCCGCTGAGCCACAAAACGGAGCAGATGGAGCTGCACCTTCGTGGATTTTGCAGTCAGACACGTTGGCATGTTGAGGATTGTTCGGCCTTGGCTGAGGTCTGTGCTCCACTGAGTGCTATTCTATTTCAGCTCATTCTGCATTTCTGGTCTTATTTAAATAACAGGACATTCCAATTTGGCCAGGAATCACAAGCTAGTGAGCTGAAGTTATCTCCCTGATATGCAGTCAAGTGTGTAAGCCTTTTCGCTAGCTGTCTGCTGTGAACCCAAGTGGAGCCTGCTACAGAAGGCGGCCCGAGTAGGTGAGCCAGCCATATGGAGAGCAGAGCCATAACGTGCAAGTACATCTGTTGGTTTGAACCCCCAAGTGGCAGGAGAGCTAAACCTCTTCATCACAACACTTTTTATGGGTCATCAAACATGTCAGGCGCTGCGGCAGGAACGTTCACACAGTTTGGCGGTGAGGTTTGAAGGGTGTTGTTTACAGTACACATGTTGCAAAGTCCTGGCTTTCAATTAGTACACAACACGAGCTTGGATGATGAAAGGGACCTGTCCTTGAAACACGTGTCGCCAAATGGTCCTCTGCCATTCAGTCTAAATCAATTTGACGCTTTGAAATGAATCGAAATGCCCCCATAAAGCACCACCATTTTTTGGCCAAGTTTTTAATTAATACAAAAAAAAGCACCGTTTTGTATCCGTTATGAAAACATCCTAAAAAGTTCTAACTGTACATAGAGAATGACTGGCATGTCCTACTCTCACGTGTGCCTTAAGGGGTGTGGCTAGAGACTGACGCTAGGGCTTGGGTCGGCTGGTAACCATGCGAATAGTTCAGCGTAGCGGTCCAATGATTAATCGACGTCTAATTGATTACCAAACTATTCATTTTTTAGAGCCGCTTATCCTCACAATAGTCGCAGGCTTGCTGGTGCCTACCCCATCTGATTGGGCAGTAGGCAGGGGACACCCTGAACTGGTTGCCAGCCAATTGCAAGATATACAGAGACAAACAACCATTCACGCTAACAATCACACCTAAGGACAATTTAGTACGTCCAATACAATTGGCATGCATGTTTTTGGTGCCCTGGGAGATCTTGGGGCTTGGGGAGATCATGCAAACTCCATACAGGAAGAGCGAGGTGGATTTGAACTTGGGTCCCCTAACTGTAAGACAGACGTGCTAACCACTGCGACACCGAGCCACCCATTATTAAATTAATCAGCGATCATTTTTGATAATGGATGAGTCGTTTTGAGACATACATTTTTTTGGCCTCTCAATCAAAAACATTAGAACTATATGAAAAGTAAGCGATCATTTTTTTGAATCAAAATATGATAATTCCAAACAGCTTTTCGTTTGAAAAACTATTTGTTTTTCCAATTTTCTGACATGCTACAAAGTCCAAAACAAAGTCATAAAAAAACGTGTTTTGATCTGATTCATCAATTAATGGTTGTTAAGGTAATTATTATTTGCAGCCTTAATTCAGACTGGTTGGGTTTGATTTCCAGACCACGGTAGCTCTTTTTGAATGTTTTCTTGTTTTTTGTTTTTGAGTATTTGACAGTCACTTAATAAACACTAAGCTGATCTTTATGATGTGCTTTAACTACTTCTGTTTGAATGTATTCTAATACCTTAGCTAAGTTTCAGGTGAAACTAACCGGAACCAGCGATGGAACTAATCCTTAGCCATTAAATAAGTTGGATCACAGAAACAGCCTTAGAAAATCCAGGCATTTTGATAAGTTCTTTTAAAAAATCAGATTTTTGACATGTGTCACTTTGATTTTCACAGCTTGGAACATGTAATACATGTATATATTGTAGCTCAATGAAAGTGGCAACCATTTAGTCATTCAAGGTGATGATGTAAATTGCGCTTCGAAGTAAAGAATGGAACCCATTTTTGACAGTGTAATTGACTGCACATTTAAAAGGTGCTTAGCCATTTTGTTGGCAACAGCCCATTAGCGTGTGAGCCTTCTTAAGTTGATGGGGTTGGTTGGGCGTGGCAGCAGGAAATGAGAGCTTGCATGTGGTAGGCCCCACTGAACCATTTTTCCATGAACCGCTATATGAGAGACTTATTTGATCAGCGGTCGGAATTCAGATAACGGCGACTAAAAGATACGTAATTGAAGAGCAAGGAAGGCACAACACGGCGGTAGCAACTCCGCCCTAGCAACCAACTCATCTCAGTGTCAGTTCCGGCAGCGAGATCTCAATTTGTGGTAGTAATGAGCCTGCTTGAGGTCCCAGTTGCCGTGGAAGAAGCAGCCTGGTGATAAAGATGAAGTGTGCTGCGGCTCCCATGGTGCCTTTTAGGAAAGTGGAACATTGACCACGAGATCTCTATCTCATTGATCAGACGGTTCAGAGAGGAAAAAAGTTCCTTTCCTCCTTGGAGGCGGTTCTTCACTCCAATGGCCTTTTCACTCTGTACAATGAGCTAGCTAGAAACTCTCTTCCGTTTGGCTATGCCAGTGGTGGGTTTTGTTTTGGGGAATAAAAACAAAACCATGATGTTAGATTTAGGGGACAGTCTCAAACCCTCTGTAAGACTAAGTGGAACTGTTATGGACCAAAACATTTTCTAGTTAGTGGTGCTGGGCAATATTAAAAAAAAAGCTATTGATATTTAGCACCTTACCATAGACACACTATTGTGTAACTAAGAGTTGACGACGGTCAGGCCAGGTTGTCCTCTGTTGAGCACTCCGGGACTTAGTTGGGTATCTTGAAGGGGTCAAATCATATAGACCAAGAAATAATGTCCAAGCCAGTGATCACAAATAGGGTCAAGGGGATATATCAAGGAATTAATGCATATTGCTTCTATAGTTACATCACGTGCTGAAGGCTCAGGTAACAACCACAGCTCAGCTTATGAATGTCACATGACCAACAAGTGAGCCATGATTGGTCGTTACCCTAACCCTGAGCACAAGCGATGTCATTTCAAGTTAACAGCAATTGGGAACGTACTTTTGAAGGCATATGTTGTACATAAGAAATAATTTCGTTATCAAATTAAATACAGATCAAATATTATTTACTGCTGAAAACGGCTGAAGGTGGACTCCCCATTTAAAGTATCTTGAGAGGAACTCAAGAAAAGTCTTGATGAGCAAGTGTATATGAGCTTAAAACTGATCATTTAGGAGTGTTGGTTTAAACAATAACAATGGAAACACAATAAAAGAATCACAATACACAATAGCGACTTTCCTTCAGACAAAAATTGTCCACACTCAAATGCAATTTATTCACCTTGGCTGTATTCCCTCAATTTTATTTAAATACTTGATATTAACAACAAGATCAGGGTTATTGATGGATATGCACGAGATGCCCTGGAGTTTGAAGCCTTGACAGAGCAATAGTGATGTAAGTGGGGAATAAAACCTAGTTGGAGGTGTAGCCAACAGATGTGCTTTGCTAATTGTGTTTCAGGTAGAGAGAGGAAACAGCTGCATTTGACAGCAACTTCTGCCCATCATAAAACATTTGGCGATTTTTGGCTAAAACTACAGGATGAAGCTAAACTGTACTTTGATGTTTATATGTGAATTAAGTTTGACCTTGACCTACATTTTTTTTTTAATGCACATCAAATTTAATCAAATTTCTACATTCTGATGGCACATTATCTACATAAATTCAATACATGACTCATTTCATTGGGCTGGGACACTCAGTCTGGATTTTAGCCTAACTTTTAAACTAAACTCCATCTGGCAGCATTGTAGATGGATGTATTTACTGCCTCGCCACTAAATCGAGTGCTGCCCCGGTATGAAATTAGACGGCCTTTATATTCATTGGCAGTTTTACAATGGGCACAGTTTTAAAGGGCAGCACTTTGTGCGGACACTGGAAAAGCGCTTTCTGCATATCCAGAACCTCCTCCATAACCTCTTACGGAGTCTTATTGGAGAGTGGTGTAAAAAATTCAGTGAGTAGGAGGATGGATGTCTCCCTAGAGACTGAATAAAGACATCTGAGGAGACTGGCGACAGTCGGAAGCAAAAAGTTCAGCGTGAGAAGCAGTCTGAATTCGCTACTTTTTGCTCTTAAGAAATATTACTCATTTAAATTGACTTTGCTATTTAAAACATTAGGCTTCGGATTATTACTATCATCATCCGCTACTGAAAGCAAATGCTTCAAATTATAGCGCAGAATGGGCTTTACATGTGATTTCACATGGGCACTTTCTGATGAGAAATTTTTAAACATAATGACATTACTTGGTAAGAGCATGCAATTTTAAAAGTATATTTTTTACTTTGGCCATCTAAGTATTCATACAAAACAATTCACTTTCAAAGCAGAGACCTACCAATCCATTGAAAATTCAATCGTAATCAATGAAATGCTTACATTTTCCAGTGTCTATTAATTCATTACATGATCAGTTATTCGCATTTATTCACATTTTTTCACATATTATAATGCCCAAATTGTCATTGTATAGCTGGTTTACAATAAAAGTGCTCTGATTGGTGCATAAGTATTGTGGAATACAAAGCATAATTTCACAGAGTGCATTTGCTATTTTCTATTTCTATTTGTTATTTTCTTGTTTTGTTGTCATTCAGAGCAACTCAGTAATCTATGATGCAGATTTTTTTTTTTTACTTTTTAAATGTTAATATCGCCGAGGATGAGCTTAATCAATCCTGGCATCCAATATCGTGATCGCGATTAAAATTTGATTAATTGTGCAGCCCTAGAAAGCGGTAATTCCAGCTTTTTTGAGCTAATACAAAAACCTTAAAAAGGACTGCTTCAAACAGCAGCTTTGTGTCCTTGCATTACAGTATTAGGCAAGGCAATGCTGCTTTATTTATAAAGTGAATTTCGTGCTCAAGTTAACTGAGAGTGCTTCACATAGTTACAAAACAACTTTGAAGGTCAAGATACAATACAGTATTTAAAGAAAAAGAAAAAAGACATTTAAAAGGAAGCTAAGAAAATAAAAAGGTAGTTTCCTAAAAAGAGAACATATTGTGCAAGAACATATGATGATAGAAAAGCTCAAAAAGACCTTGGTACGGGGAGAAAAAAAAAATAAAAATTTAACCTGGATTTAACTGATAGTATCTTATTTTAATTACATAAAGCATTATACCTAAATGGTTGCTGCACCATGTTTGCTTTGAACTCTTGGCTAATTGGTTCATATTTCAGGAGCATATCTTTAAGAGCGAAGACGTAAAGTGGTATATAGATTTTTTTGTCCCCTGATTCATGAGCTCATGGAAGAACTTAAAGATTTACGGCATATCAAGCCAAGGTTTATTGTTAATATGAATAGAAATGTCATAACTGAATAAACATTTTTTTTTATTTAGTATTGTTTTTAACATTGTTGATAGCAGCTAAGCAGGTTTTGTTTTTAAAACTGTGGAAAATATATATTTTTGGGGCCCAATTTCAAATTAGTATACCGAAGAAGGTAAAATAACTGAAATCACCCAGAAGCAAAGCTTGGCTCTGCTCATTGAGAAGACTTTTTAGGGTTTCTTTGTGTTGGCAACTGCTTTTTCGTGTCAGAGTACACGTTTGACAAAAACTAAGCCCAGCCTTATTTGTAACTGACTTTCATAACACTGGCCTTCACGGGGTGGAGCGGACCAAACCGACAGCACGCTTTCCTCTGTACTGAGATTGAGCTGGAGACTCAAATCATTAGAGAGAGCCTCATGGAGTGGCATCCTTAACAATTCCCCATTTTCCATTAGCTAGCTGAAGCATGCCTGACCTGCTGATCATTTACACTTGCGCGGAAGAAGAAGGGAAAGGGGTGAGCCAGAGACAGGTTGCAGAGGGCAAATGATAAAATAAGCAAGGCAGGCGCAGGAGGAGCCGGAAAACGATAACAAGTAAAAACCAGCGGGCTGTGGCTCGTGTAGAAGCCGTAATAACGGATATTACAAAAATGCATCCAAACAGTAGAAAATTGACTGGAAATATTGTATGGTAAACTGAAAGCAGAGGAATGAATGGAAACTAGTGCTACAAGTGCAAAGGTTTTTCTAATATTGACAGGAGAATGAATGTCGCACATTAAATCTATGTGCTGAAATTTCCCTTGGGAAGGGTGGGGGTGGGGCTCTTGAAATGAAAATGAACTCACTAGCATGTTAGATGGATACAATTATTGTGTGAACACGTTTACTTGCAGTTTTCAAATTTCAAGCACTTGCTGGAATGAATGTGTGCAGTTTTCCTTTTCTTTTGTGTGTGTGTGTGTGTGTGTGTGTGTGTGTGTGTGTTTAGGGAATCATTAAAAGAATAACTTGAGGAAGGAATATGATAAGTACACGTGAACAAATGAACTCACAGTTAGAACTAGTGTTTTTCCGATACCATTTTTGGCCAACAACACTCGTTCGTTATACATCATGATACCACCCCATTTGGAGTCTTTTTTATTTTTTTCCTTCATGCCACAATAACTTGGATGTAGTCAGGCACGGCTCTCAAAAATATTTAATGAAAACAGGATAAAATACAGTGTGTCAAGTAGACTCTTTTTATTAATTTCCTACCTGGAGTGTAAGAAATCAAACTCTTCTAAAATGTGAGAGTTTCATCTCTCAAAGGCCAAAATAGTTCAAAATAATGTGAAAATGTAATCTGCAAGGTTTAAAATGTGTGAAAAAAGTAGATGTTTATCATGCAAAAACTGTCATTCATAAAAAAATAATATTAAAAAAAAGTGGTAGGACAAATTCTGTGCTCATGCCAAGCCACTGACTGGATAACAAGCTTTTGATACTTCAAAAAGAGAAACAACTTCAAGCAAGCATCATTTTTCCAAACTTTTGTTCAAAGATCTAAGAGCCATAAGGAATACAACATTCCTATTTTTAATCTTGAGGTGACACCTTGCTGCACGGTTTCTGTAAAATGAGGATAAGGAGAGTTCATATTACTTTCCTGACCGTTCAAGTGTTCAATGGATTTAGGAGTTTTGTGAATAAGGCATACAAAAGTCTCCAACATGGGGAGGAACCAGTAATGAATATTGGTATTAAAAAAAAAAAAAAAGAACTTGTGAAAAGCGGTTACACGGTTTAACAATGCCAGGCAAATTTATTAGATCAATGTCAGAGATCAGGATATCATCAACTCCTATACACATTTGCAATATATTTCTAATCATGAGGATTGCAGAGATACTAGCAAGTAGCTGTTACAACACAGAAAATAAATGAAAAAAAAAGTCGTTTTGTAAAAAGAACAACATTACGGCATGATGGCTAACAGAGCGTAACATGTGTAACCAAAGCAAATGTCAACTAATCCAAAATGAGAGCTATGTAATTGATTAATTTGTCGTTCTTTTTCTCATAATTGCTTTGTGCATTATTTCCCTCCGGCAGTTTTTATCAGGCATAAAATTTATCATCATTTGTGAGAAAAAAAATATTCAATCAAAACTGTGTTTAATCATTTCATTTTGTTTTTCGTAGAGTTTTAGAAACAATAGTTACAGTTCATTATATTTCTGTTTTGTCCCCGAGATGGATTAGGAGTGTGTAAAACGTGCTTTTGCATGCGTTTGAAACGGCATCATATAATTTTTCAGAAACCGGCAGCCAAAAGTAGTTTGTGAAACATTATCAGCGACAAATGTCATGTGTGAACTACATCCATACATGTAATGTGTTTTCCAATAATACACATTGCAATGTGTTTCCCTGCATGTAATTATACGCTCTCAGAATGTGACAATTCAAGCCTTTTATACAGCACATCATTATTTCTCACCTGGCATTGCTGTTGAATCTTTTTTTTTTTTTTTTAATTAGACACCGCTTCAATTCACGTCACTTGGTCCCACCAGGCAGAACACACTCGCAGTGGCATGCTGAATGAGAGTGTCCTATTAAAAAAAAAAAAAAAAAAAAAAAAAAAAATCTTCCTCTCCTTTGACTTGGCATGAGAGAGCAGGTACGTTTTCTGGATGGTTTTGCCACTCTCGTGCCAGATTTAAAAAAAAATAAATAACAAATTGCAGGTTTGCATCGGTCTGGAGAAGAGAAGCAAATGAATGGCGAATGCGTGCTGGCTGCACAACGATAGCAGCTGCCACGCGCCGGCCGGTCTTATGACCGGTGTCTGGCAGGGAGATGCTCTAATTTAAGCGGAGCTGCAGTGTAAACGCTCTCTGGGCCAGAGAGGATTTGCAGGCTTGGCTCTCGGACTTATTGAGTGACAAAAAGCTGCTGAATAGCTGGAAGGCTCGCAGGTGAAAATCACTTTCGACAGCTCCATAAACAGTCAACACAAACTGAGGAAACACCATGGTGCGCGCTATGAATAAACCAACGGCGTAATTAGTTTGCATGTAACATTTCAAAAATGGGTCACAATGAAGCTAGGCTATATAGCATTTATTTTTTCCACTCATTTTTGATAATTACGAATTCCGTTTTTGCAATCTAGTGTAAGTAATAAACCTAGCATACATTAATTAAAAGCTTTGATTTATTGGAAATTAAATCTTGTGGAAAATGCTTGGACAACAATGATGTATATGGAGTTTAAATGAGTTTTAAAATAAACGTAACAGCTTGTAAAACAAAAAGAAAGAACTTTTTTTCATAGAATGTCTATAATTCGCTCAGATGCCAAAATTAAGAATTTAAACTTGTCTCGTAAACTCCACATCCAGAATTCTGCAATGTGCAAAACTTCAGTCACAATCAAAATTCGACAAAATTGATTAAATGTATTGGACAACCATCATTGACAGTGGAGAAAATAAATCTAAGTGTTTTTTTTTTTTTATTTAATTGTTCAGTCAATAACATCAGAAAAAAAGGTTAACATGTTTTTCACAGTAAAAGCAAGTGTTAATAAATATTGTGATTCAACACAATGATCTTCTGTTTTCATGGAGGTCTATATCTAAATCTGAAAACATTTACTGTCAAGTGCCTGAAATTGTAAAAAAATTGGACATTTTTAGTCAGAGTTGTCGATTCACACATCAGTTATATGCTGCAATTGCAAAATATTGATAGATATGCAGTGTGTCTATTTGTAACAAAATATGATTTTAAACTTTTTTTTTTAATATCCAGAAACTTTATATACTGTATTTACCTTCTGATTGCCTTGTGATGGAGGAGCGAGAAGTAAAAAAAATGCCAGACACGTCGGAGCCAAGAGTTCAAAGCAAACACGGTGAAGCTGCATTAAATTGTTTTGCCGCACGCTTGTGTGAAGCAAATGGCGTCGCTTTGTGTATGAAATGTTACATCAATAAAGCTGTCTTGTCTCGTCTCTATGAGCGTGGATCTATCTTTTCAAACGCAAGGACGAATGTTTTCAAAAACTCCGAAGTATCTCTGTATGGATGCCGTCTTCCTCCATCATCTCTCTTCAGATGTGAAATGCTATCCCACACCATCGATATACATGTCCAATCAAGATAGCCGATGTCGCATTTTCAGCCTTCCGACTGGCTCTGATGCGCTTTCGAGCAGACAAATGTGTTTTCGCGTGTACTTACTACTGAGTGAAATTATCATGCCAGCACAAAGTAGTCTGGCTTTGAGCACAATGTTTTTTTTTGTGAAACAGACGTGTGATTTGTCATGAAATCAAAAAATAAGAAAAACTGAATGTCCCCTTAAACGCAGCTTTAAAGATGCTTCAGGAAGAAAATGAAAAGGAGCGAGCCTCTCTGAAAATTGCAGGAAGAAATCCAAAGGTCAAAAAGTAAAGACTGAAGCATCAAAGCAAAATTCACACAAGCGACATCAATTTGCAGCTGCTTATAGAGAGAGCAGCCATATTTGTCAGTTGCCCGTATTTAGCTGCCTGTGAGTGTTTGAAGGCAAAAAGCTCATTATGGCTTATCGTCGGGGCTGGTGCTCCACCAGTGACCCCACCCAACTCCAAACCGTGCCCACCTGACCCCCTGTTCACCTCTAAATCCTACCTGAGTGCCCTCCCTCCCGCCATCCACCGTGTAGTGGTGTAATCTCTCTGTTCTCCTCCAAGCAGATGGCTTTGCAAGCCCCGAGCAACCACTGAACATCAGACTTGACATTAATATTCATGACTTTCTGACACATTTGAGTCACAGAGAAAAAAACGGGAAAAAAAAAACGCTCTCTCTCCACTTAGACACAGGGATGATGCACATTTCATGGTACAGGAGTGGAAACTAGGTTGCAAAAACAAGTCATGTACGAAAACGAGTTGATCTAATCAAGTCTTTACATTTAAGATTTCCATAACAAAGGACAAAAATGTACAAAACTGGGGTCAAGTAGATTGCCATTGGGTTGTAAGGGCAAAACATTGGGGGGGGGGGGGGGGGGGGGGGGGGCGAAAAAAATGAACACAACCTCAAGTTGAACTGACATCAAGTGTAATGGGCAAGAACTTAGCATCTGTGTGTCTTCGCTAAATGTAATTTGGAGGAAGGCTCAGGCCTTGTCTGCAAGCATTCAAACCGCCATAATTATCCCCACTTGGCATGTAAAACATTTTCCATACAGCTTTGTTTGTTTGCGCATAAGAGCATCTTTACATTCATTTACAATCATTCCAAGCCACCAGGCGGCAGTAGAGAAGATTTATTTTCCCAACCAAAGTTTGACTCAGTCAGTCCCAAACTCATATTTCAGATTTTTTTTTTTTTTTTTAATCCAGACATTTAATTCTAGGTACTTATTGAAATTGTTTTGCGAAATCTAAAAATGGTTGGTACTAAATAAAGACAAACTAAAGCAATTACATTAGATAATTAGCAATTACGTTAGATAAGTACTAATGTAATAGATTAGTTTAGGTAATGATGTACAAAAGCAATCTTGTATTTTAGTACTTTAGTGTAAACCTTTTTCAAACAATTATAATTATGCTGTAATTAATAATAATTATACCATAGTTCTCAATAACAGTAGGTAATTATAAGTGTCAAAGTAATTGATTACTTTTTTAGTTATGTACCTCCGTTAATTGATTAACTAAGGTAACTGATTATTTATGTTTTTAATTAAATTAGCCCAATACTTGGAAGAAATCAAAATACATACATCAGACTGAACTCCAGTCCTCTGGGGCCGGTATCCTGCATGTTTTTGAACCCACTCTCCCCAACACACCTGATTCAAATGATTAGCCTAAAAGCAAGCTCTTCAAGAGCTTGGAAATGATCATAATCATTTTAATCAGGTGTGTTTGAAAAAGAGGGTTCAAAAACATGCAGGATACCGGCCCCCGAGGATTGGAGTTCGACACCTGCGGCCTAGAGTCTTAAAAACAAAAACAAAAAAACTTAAAATTATGTCTATAGAGTTGACAAATAAAAAAAAAAGAACGAAAAGAAGAAAAAGCCAAGCAGTGAATAAAGGAAGCAGGAACGCATTCTCTCCTTCCTGACTATGATGACAATCTCATCCAACGTGGAGCTGTGTGATTTTGCATCAGACGCAGAGCAGGTGAGCAGTACGCCCACGCTAAACAAAGGCAACAACAGTTGCTTGCGTGAAGTATGTGTGTGAATGACGTGGATAGAGCGATGACGTAAAACTCCCATTTGTGACTGCTGTATGCAAACGCACTTCTGGAGAATTTGGCAAATCACTTTGGCTGGAATTTTTAGACATCTGTGTTTTTAATGGAAAAATAAAACAGGGCATGATGCAGACATTTATCCACAGTAGCAATAAACAGGGCTATGTAACGACCAGGAATCAGTCTCAAAATGAAGTCAGAAGAACAACATCTTCATACTATAATACAGTGGTTCTCAACTTTTTTTCAATGATGTACCTCCTGTGAAAAAAATAATGACTTAACATATTAAAACATGCTGTCAGAGATTGATTTATTAAACTTTAGAACCCTTCAAACCTCATTTTAATAGTCCACAAAAAATAAACACACTAAATTTCAGACCTGTTTGTTTTATTCAAAATGAGTTCCTGGAGTTCCTTCAAGTACCCCAAGGGGTACCCGTACACCTATTTGAGAACCGCTTCCCTCTAGTTCAGTCATAGAAGGACTCTAAAATGACTGCTTAAGTCTTAAACCCTGACCGGACTGTGGCTTGCGAGACTTAGATTTTCTTTTGGCGCGCCTTGACTATTGGCCTTGAGAGTCAAGTTTTTCCGCATCTCACTTTGTGCAAGATGTCAACCAGGGCAAAAGCTTGTGGCCATTTCAAATACAAGCTTTGGCAACAAAGGCGACACATACAAAAGAGTACCGTGACTCGATGAAATTATTCGCGCGGTTGCTGTTGGGTGCTTGTGTTTGCACAGGTGGACAAGTGACACACACGTACACACAGTCTAGAATAGAAACCTCTGCCTTCCAAAGCCTATTTGGTATTTATTTAACAAGTACAATATTTTAGAGTGCCACTTTCCTTATTAACTCATTTATGGATACAGATGTTAAAAATCTATTTTATAGGACTTGCAGTGAATTAGTTAATTGTTGTGCTTGCCACTATATAATGTCACTGGTGTCATATCAAAGAATAAAAATTTTATGTGGTACATAACTGATTGAGTTTGCCATTTCGCAGAAGATTTAACTCAGTCACTGCCAAAGACGGCTATAGACGTCAAACATTCATTTTACTGGGGTTGGCAGTGATTGTGTTTAAAATCACACTAAGAAAATTGAGATAAAATGCCACTTCCACTAATTTCAATCGGGAAACATATTAGTTGTTATTCCTGTCAAGTAAGGAATCAAACTTGTGTGATGCATTTTCATTGGTCCACATAGTGGACCCAGAGGTTACGGCTTGCCAGGCTCACGTTTTTTTCATGTTACAGAGTGGAATACTAAGATTTTCGCCCCCTCTTCACGGTATTTTTCCCACTTTACGGCATCAACATCTGCCATGAACTGTGGGGTTGGCTGTGTTAAGGTTGATTTGCCTCCCTCTTCAGGTGTTTTTAAGGTAATTACTCTTATTTTCTGTTACATATATATATATATATATATATATATATATATATATATATATATATATATATATAAGCAAATCTGAATGGAATAGATGTGCTCCATGGTCCTTCATACATAAAATATAAATTTTAAATAATAAATTTCCTTAGGTAGAATGGGAAGCCTTGGAAAATGGAGCATAAATTCCAGTCAGCCTGCAGATAAGCAACGATACTTATCTAATGCATGACTAAATGTTTCTCATTAGAAAATATAAATCTGCCCTTGCACAAAATTCTGACCCTGAGCTCCGCACGGCTAACTGCAAAGGATGGAAACAAAGCAGCAGCGTGGCGCTCGCAGTTAGCTTTCCTCTCCACAGTGGCTGCCCCTCCATTAGTTACTGCGAAACCCAGATGGGCTCAGTCCCGCAGTGGAGCTCGCATGCGCGCCAGCAGATCGAGATTGATAGGCGGCTCTCAATGATGTGCCGATCATCTAGCGGTGTCTGTCGGTCTCAATATTGCAGCAAATGTTCCACACACGCCGCCGCGGGATCGCGCGGCATCTGTGGCCTTGCTCTCGCAGTGTGGGATAAGCTTAGTGAGTGTGCACAGTGGAAACAGGTCATACACCCCAAATCTCCCCAGCAAATATTGTTCAGGGTGACTTGCTTTCACCTTGAGCAGTGAAAAAAAACGATGATGTATTCGGAGAGTGACAACCGCTTGTCACATTTTATGCCCACTTTCGCCAGATGAATCATTGATGCGCTAGGGCTTACATACTTGAAATGAATTGCTTTAAAATCATAAAAGCCACCACAAAATGAGTGATGTTTCAAGAACCATTTGTACATTTGAACATTTTCCAGGCTCATTATTTTGCAGATTTAATTGGGAAGTCAACCAAAATATTTTCTATGCACCCTCACTAGTCTAAACGTGCCGTTTTGATATATATTGTATTTATGAAATTTGAATTAACAAAATCCGCCTATTCTTATTCTTATCTCTAGGGACGGAAATTTTGCGACTTGAAATTGTCATCATATTTGCTCAGTTGGAAGGACTAATACCAGTTTTCCTATTTGCTCATGTGACATTTGCAAGCTGAGCTGTGATTGTGGTTGCTAGGTAGTTGCATGGAACATTATGAGCATTCTGGGTTCTATAATTTCCCTGAAAATGTAATACAGTATTCAATAAATTCTCATCCGGATTTATTAACAAGTTTGGATGCTGCCAAATGGAGGCATGCAAAATTATTCAACGCCACTTAACAAGTCAATGCACTCATCATAATCCAACTCATTTGCTCTTTTCCACAGCTAATGTAGCAAAACATGTATACACTACCACTTTAATTGACATGTTGCTCTTCTGATTTTCGTTTATCTAAAAATGTTTTAAATGTTTCCATGAACTGTGTGCAACGCGCTCACAGATGAGTAATTGCTGTTTGTTGCATTGAAATGGTGTTTGAGATGTCCTACTGTGTGAGTGGTCATTGAAGTCAACTGTGAGGTTGAGTACAGCATTTACATTCTTTTGCTTCTCCGCACAGCTATCAATCATTGAATGAAAGCACCTTTTTTTCCAAAACCTTGTTCATGGAACTTAAAAAAAAAAAAGTCACATTATTTTCAATGAAAGAAGCGATCAGACTGAACCAACATCCGATTCTATCCTTGTTCACACGCAGGAATATTACTAAAACAGAGGATTGTGTAAATGTTTTGTCTCCATCTGAATCAATTAAGAATGTGCCGGTTAGAGAACACAGAAAGGTATTCCGTTTGATCCGTTTATTAATTGTGGTCTTTTGGCATATACACATAATCTTAAACATAATGGAACACAGATAATGCGCAACTTTGGATACTTATGGCAAAATGTACTCAAGGTGCGTCACAGGGAAAAGGAAAAACAATTTCTTGGAGTGCATTCAAAGTTACACTGGCGCTGTAGTCGCTGACTGCTCACAGTGTGCGACATTTGAAACACACTTAACTTAACCCACAATAAATACATCATTTATGAAGGTGAACACAAGATGGTATGAAGAATTTAGGAAGATGAGATTTATTCTGTTTTGCTTCAGTTTTTACGTTGTTGCCAAACTGTTGGTGCGTCCTATACACACTAACATAGAAAATACCAGAATTTTAGCCTAAAAGTAAGGGTGTGTCCTATACACGTCTGTCCTATATTTGGATATATTTAATTATGGCAAATGGGCTGAATAATTGGCTTTTTTCCAAAAAAAAATGAGCACAACCATGGTAAAATAAAACTGGAACAAAGCAATGGGCCTGCCAAAAGCTGAAAAAAATGTTTTTCACATTTAATGCATTTACACTAATTGTGGCCAAGGAGGTTGATCTACTATATAAAGGTAAAAGGTGTACATTCCATATGTACAATTTATTTGCAATAACTTAATAAACTACTACATTTCAATTTACTTAAGTCTTATGGAGAGAAATCACATATTCACAATTTAACAAATCTCATTGTTCACAAGTACACGAACGTGTAAGACATTGCCAGTAACTGTCTTCACACAATATAGGTTCACCTTCAGATTCTTAATAGACTGTGTTTACAACATTCTATTAAGTTTGCTCTCTTGAATCCTTCTCAGAGACTACCTTGTTATTGAGATTTTGGTTAGCAGCAGATTTCAAATGTGCTCAGCAGGTAACTCTTTCAAAGCTGTGTGTGAACAATAGCACATTTAAACTGGGGTAATTACAGACTTTTTGGTCTAACAGTAAAAACCAAATGTCTATAGCAGGGGGATGGTGTCTATTAGAATTTCTCAAAGTGCTGTCTCTCATTGGCCTTTTTTTTTTTTTGGAAATATTCCCCGAAAATGTCATTTTGAATATTCGTGAGTCTATAGATTTTGTTCTCAAGGTATTTTCACCACTTTAATTTGGTTAGTATTGTGTGTGGGGAAAAACGTTTTTAATGTAAACATCAGGCGGCTGATTTCTGCAGACCAATGTGATTATATTTTTAGCAGTTTTCATGACAGTGCTTTTTCTTTATTTTGACTTTTTTTTTTCCTTTTAATTCACTTAGTTTTAGGGATGTCCAGATCTGATATTGGTACTCGATATGCATCTGGAAGAAAAAAAAAAATATGTCAAGAATTGGTGTGTGTATTCATGTGTTTTGTTTTTGAGGTTGGTATTATTTGGAAAGATAGTATTGCTGTATCTTTCTGTATATCTTGTTTGATTTTGTTCGTTTTGTGATAATTGACAACCACATTGAAAGCGAACTGGTTGTCTCATGAGGGTTTATCCTCTCAATAATTTAAATGAATTAAAAAAAATCTAAAAAAAAAAAATCTGATATTAGCGTTCAAACTCGAATTGTGATTTTGCATTTCAAAGAATATAATTACTTTTTATTGACTTTGTTTGGGTTATTTCTCAGGGTCCTTCATTCCATTTAGTATTATTTTCTTCAGGGGTGGATAATTTATTTATATATGGAGTGCTTGTTGAGTGTAAGCATAAACAAATATTTAGTCAAGTGTAATATATTAAACTGCAAAGCTCAAATAACTTTTTGATATGCTATAAAATAAATACATTTAAAACAAAAATAGAAACTTCAAAAGCTCTTGAAAAATGTTAATGACTTTGCTAATTTGCTGTAGTTATAATTTGATTTAGTTTTATAACACTCGCTCTATTCCAATTTTTTCAAATTTATTTTGAATTATTTCATTACTTTTAATTATATAGAACGAAGATCACCCCGAAGCAGGCCAATTAATAGATGACATTGTGTCTGCCTGTATTCCTCAATTCTGAGGGCTTTTTGGGGAGGTGGCAACTGATAGGGTGCCTATCTGATTCGGGATGCAACATTAGGCCACTAGCCAATCTTCTCATCTCCTGCAGAGCATTTTCACCAAGGCCTGCTGCAGACTATCAAATATTCAATAAAGGTTTATTTCCCAAAGGCAGGTTCCTCTCCCATGCTGTTGGATGAGGCTGATTTGCTGCAGTTTCTGAATTATTGTACATTCTGGATAGAGGTAATCGTGGTTGTGGTTATACCCTCTCCCACACAGGCAGTACAATTTTCTGATGGAGCTTTAATAAACATTGATGCTTTATTCATTCATTAACACAAAACTTGTTATCCCTCTGGTGGATCTTGCACAAGTTATTTTTAATGCTGTTTTTTAATGCAAATTCCAAGAATTTTAAGGCTGACATATGACAGCAAATGCATACGTTGGATATTGATGACAGGAATGATACAGTTCTCTTTTCAAATTAAGAGCAAATCAATTGGAATGTGGAACAATGTATGTCCTACAGCCTATTTAGTTTATTCTAAATCACAATTTGTCACCAAACCCCACAGATATAAATATAACTTATTATCACTTATATATTTTATAAATGTTAAACTGGATTACAGTGACTCCATTGCACCATTTTTGACATTTTGCATGGATGTGCAATGCCATTTGTGATAGAAATTTCCAGGAGGGGTAACTTGGCAGAAAAAACATATTTCACAAGGGATCGTCATTAAAGAAAAGTTGAGAACCACTGTTCAGGCAGACCTTTGTAATCATACTTGTGTGCCTAAATCTTCAGCATTGATTTGAATCAGTTTATGCTTCCGGCATTTAAACGCCTTCATTAGTCCACGAGCATGACTAAAGGATAGGAAACACATTCAGAAACCTGAAATTCAAACTATGGGAGTGGAGGCACCCCGAGACAGCAGCCTCTGCGGCAGTCCGAAGTGGAAGTAAGGTGTTCATAATTTGAATGGACCCTATGAAACAAATATTTTTTGACAGCCATTTCTCACCAAAATAGGGACACTGAGGTACCTGGCGATACCATTTCACATGACAGGAGGATTAGAGTTTTTCACTGCAGGCTGACATTTAGTTAGAGTCCATGTATGACAGTTTCTGAACTCACTTTTGAAAGGAAATAATTCTAACGGCAGGAAGTGTGATACACCACTGAGTGCATTTTTCTGCTTTTGAAATATGATTTGACAATTTGGGTGACAGCTTGGGAAAACCTACCAGCAGTTAG